>NC_060172.1:36040431-36042187 GCF_021292245.1 Micropterus dolomieu
TCTAACCTTGGCAAATCTATATTGTTCAGAAATGCATCGATGTTAGAGCTAGATGGGTCAATTTGTGATGTATATAAGTTTTTATAATAATCTCTGAATGCATTGTTGATTTCTTCTGGGTTATAAGTCAGATTCCCAGCTGAGTCCTTTAAGGAAGAAATAGTTATTTTTTCTTTATTCAATTTCAATTGGCTGGCTAAGAATCTGCCGGATTTATTGCCATGTTCAAAGTTCTCCAAGCGTAGTCTTTGCAACTGAAATTGGGTCTTTTTATTAATAACTTCATTTAATTCAAGTTTTGATTTTCTCAGATCATTCAGCATGTGTTCCTGTGGGGAGGCAGCAAGGGTAGTTTCTAATGTTTTTATTTTTTGTTCTAGCTGTAATTCACAAGATCTCTCTTTCTTTTTTTTGTATGATGAATAGGAGATTATTTTACCTCTCATGACTGCTTTTGCTGCCTCCCAAAGAAGACATGGCGAGGTTCCTGGCAGGTCATTAGTTTCCATATATATTGCCCACTCCTTTTTGAAGTAATTTATAAAATCTAGGTCTTTAAGCAATGATGTGTTAAATCTCCAACTTCTAGTTGGCCGTGTGTCATTTCAAATTTTTAACCGAGTGAAGTCTGTGCGAGTGAACACATGCACAGACTTCATTTCAAGCCATCGTCCATCCCGATGTATCAATGTAGTTTTGTAGGCATCGTCCCAACCCAACTGAACAGACTGTTTCTGCTACTCCCTGATAAAAGATACCTGATGCTGACACCTGTTCAGAAAACAAAACAAGAAAACTGGACTCTGATGGGAACTTGTTTTAACAAGCTAGATAAAAGGTAATGCCCTGTCAGTGGCAAATAGCTTTGGTTTAATATTGGATTTGATTACATTAATTTTGAGATTTACAAGAAATATTTTATTGTTACTGTGTAAACAGAATTCTGCTGGGAAAAAGCACCTTATTTGTTTAAAGTGTTTGCACACCACATGTTATTACACTTTTGTGTATATACAGTGGGGGAAATAAGTATTTGACCCCTTGCTGATTTTGCAGGTTTGCCCACTTACAAAGAATGCAACGATCTATAATTTTAATCATATGTACATTCTAACAGTGAAAGACAGAATCCCAAAGAAAATTCCAGAAAATCACATCATATGAATTTATTAAAATTGATAACCATCTGATGAGGAAAAACAAGTATTTGACCCCCTGGACAAACAGCATGTTAAAAGCCATTATTGGCCAGCACAGATGTCAAACGGTTTTTATAGTTGGTGACAAGGTTTGTGCACATTTCGGCAGGGATGTTGGCCCACTCCTCCCTGCAGACAGCCTCCAAATCATTCAGGTTCCGAGGTTGTCGCCTGGCAACTCGAATTTTAAGCTCCCTCCAAAGATTTTCAATTGGATTCAGGTCTGGAGACTGGCTTGGCCACTCCAGAACCTTAATGTGCTTCTTCAGCCACTCTTTTGTTGCTTTGGCGGTGTGCTTAGGGTCGTTGTCGTGCTGAAACACCCATCCTCGACCCATCTTCAGCTCTCTCACTGAGGGAAGGAGATGTTGGTCCAGAATTCCACGATACATGGCCCCGTCCATCCTCCCCTCAATACGATGGAGTTGTCCCGTCCCCTTGGCTGAAAAGCACCCCCAAACCATGATGTTGCCACCACCATGCTTGACGGTGGGGATGGTGTTCTTTGGGTTGTACTCGGTGTTCTTTGCCCTCCAAACACGACGAGTTGAGTTGAG
>NC_060172.1:36042287-36045788 GCF_021292245.1 Micropterus dolomieu
GTCCCTGATGTCCGTAGAAAGCTCTTTGGTCTTGCCCATGGTGGTGATGTTGGATGCTGGTTGTTTGGGTGTTGACAGGTGTCTTTTATACAGGTAACGAGGTGAGGCGGGTGTATTTGATGTAGATAATTGGTTGGGATTGGGGCTGTGTCTTAAAGAAAGACTAACTGGCTTGTAGGAGCCAGAATACTTGCTGTTTGGTAGGGGGTCATATACTTGTTTTTCCTCATCAGATGGTTATCAATTTTAATAAATTCATATGATGTGATTTTCTGGAATTTTCTTTGGGATTCTGTCTTTCACTGTTAGAATGTACATATGATTAAAATTGTAGATTGTTGCATTCTTTGTAAGTGGGCAAACCTGCAAAATCAGCAAGGGGTCAAATACTTATTTCCCCCACTGTAGTTAATGTAAATGCGCTGTATTTGTATAATGCCTTTCTAGTCTTTTCGACGACTCAAAGCGCTTTTACACTACATCTGCATTCACCATTCACTCACAACAGGGGCAATTCAGGGTACTTGCTTCGACATGCAGCCTGGAGGTGGGGATTGAACCGCCGATTAACAGGCAATTCGCTCTACCTCCTGAGCTACAGCCGCCCGCTATTTAACAGTACATTTAAATTAAATTTGCACAATACACTACTTTAGAATTCATTATTCAATTTTATGTGTAACAGTGAGAAAATCATGCGATTAATCGCGATTAAAAATTTTAATCATTTCCCAGCACTATTTTATGGCTTATTTATTTACATAAGCCATAAGTCCGCCATATCTCCTACTGTGGTGCCGACAATCACTCATGTGATAAATACTTCTCTGGCTTCAGGAACCTTCCCGACCACTTTCAAAAGGGCTCGGGTTACACCCTTGCCCTTCACCCTTCCTCTGAGGGAATGACCTCCTAAATCCATATCAGTCTGGTTTTAAGAGTGCCCACTCTACTGAAACGGCTCTTCTGTCTGTTACAGAAGCCCTAAGGTCAGCTAAAGCTGCAGCCCAATCCTCGGTTCTTATCCTGCTTGACCTATCAGCTGCCTTTAACACAGTCAACCACAGGAATCCTGCTATCCGCTCTCTCAGCAATGGGCATCTTGAGTAAAGCACTCCTGTGGTTCGAATCCTACCTCTCGGGTCGTTCCTACAATGTTTTGTGGCAAGGACAATTATCGTCCTCCCACTGCCTCTCCACAGAGGTGCCCCAAGACTCAGTGCTTGGGCCCCTTCTCTTCTCAATTTACACCACCTCACTCGGGCTGATCATTTGCTCGCACGGCTTCTCTTACCACTGCTACGCAGACGACACGCAACTCTACCTATGCTTCCCGCCAGGCGATCCCACCGTCTCGGCGCGGACCACGGACTTTCTATCGGACATATCTGCATGGATGAAGGCTTGCCACCTTCAACTAAACCTCTCTGACTGAATTCTTGGTCATTCCAGCCAAGCAATCTATCCACCATAACATCAAACTACAAATTGACTCCGCAACCATCACTCCAACCAAGGTGGTGAGAAACTTGGGTGTCATGATTGATGACCAGCTGTCCTTTTCAGACCATGTTGCTGCTGTCTCTCGGTCATGCCACTTTGCTCTATACAACATAAGGAAAATCAGGCCCTACCTCACTCAGTACGATGGTGGAACGAGCTACCACATGCCATCAGAGCAGGGGCGTCCCTCTCTAACTTCAAGAAGCTCTTGAAAACTCATCTCTTCCGAGAACACTTCCTCTTATAACACCTCTAACTCCTAACCTCTAACATGCAAGTTCTGTGCTCTTATTCTTCTATCCCCTACAATGATCTTGTATTGATTGCACTTTTTTGTTTTGATTGATAACTCTTACTTCCTTCCCTAGGTATTTACCCCATTGATGTGATATGTACTATGAGCTCTTACTAGTATGTATTGTCAGTTGTAGATCTGTATTTGATGCTCTGTTGATGCTTGTATGTTGTTCCTCAAATGTAAGTCGCTTTGGATAAAAGCGTCTGCCAAATGAGTAAATGTAATGTAATGTAATAAGTACACCCCACATTAAACAATTAAGTCTTCTCAACGAGTTATGTTTTAATTATTTATGTATCATCGTTTTTGAGTGATGATTGATTTCTAAATCAAGTTAGTTAGTGTTTTTTAGGTAATTGTGTAATGAGTGACAAAGTTTTGCTGTTGGAGAGAACTACTGCTGGTGTTTTTGTAAAATTATTTGATAATGAAACAAGTATGCAGTGTTTTGGTAGTTTTGGTGAATTTTGGGTGTGAAATTAACAGTTGTGCAAGCTGCGTGTTGGTATAGATAACAGTATGAAGAGTTTTGAAAAGTAAACTCAGTACTGAAAAATGCTTGTTAGCAATCGTAAAATACTATAGGATGATCATCTCTGTGTGACAATTTTGGCTCCTTTTAAATTGTTTATGGACATGTAACAGGTTTTTAAGGCCAAGGATGGTCACAGACAGGGGCAATCAATGGCCCAGGAGTTTGTCCCTGGTGAGTCCACTGTCTTGACAAGCATTTGTCAGAGCCTCTGGGTCTTTAGAGACCTTTATTCTTGCATTCTTCAGAATGTTATGCAAGTAGAGTACATCACTAAATGAGCCATTAAAATACATTTTCAAAACTAGAAACACCTCTTTAACTCTCCTAAAGTAAAGAAATCACTTCAGCTGAGCCCTTGAGTAGATAACTAAACAAGTCATGTCATCATCATGCTTACCATATTACTGGTGCTTTGGGCTGTGCTGGCTTTGACTCTGTTATTGCCCTCATCTCTGCTGTCTGTCTCATGTTCACTATGTCACCACTAGTACTGGGACCGCTGGCCAGTGGCGGATAGAGTAACGAAAATTAGTCACATAAAAAGTAAAGAAAAAAAATGATAATGATATATTTAATAATATATTTCATCTGCTGTGCAAACATGGTTATTTATAGGGAATGCAATTTGCTTTGCTGGTTGATTATCTGTAATTAAGCTATTTCTGTTTACAGTTTTCCACAATTGCTAAAACATTAAACCCCATTCTCTAAGCCAAATGCTCAGTGGCCTAAATCTATGTGTCGAATTAGTCACTCTTTTGGCAAAACCTCCCACATGGAAAGAACCTATATGAGGATATATGCGCATATATGAAACCTATATGCAGTTTATATGCACATATATGCTGCATATATACAGCATATATGCACATATATGATAATATATATGCTGCATATATGCGTATATATGCAGCATATAGGCAAAATTGAGGTGCATATACAGGCCATATAGGTCTCCGGTATTGCTTCTTTATATCCACATATAAGCCCTATATGTGGATGCAAGATATGTCTCCTATATAGCTCATGACAGGATCTGGTCATTTTGTAGCTCATATCTCACTTTGGCAACTGTCATACATGATGCCTAGCTCATATTTTCTATTATCAAGGCAATAACTAAGAACTAAAAGAAAATTATGCAAGGACTTATGTATGTGCGAAC
>NC_060172.1:36045888-36046228 GCF_021292245.1 Micropterus dolomieu
CAATGTCAACATTTCTGTTCAGTTTTTTGTCTTATTTTTGTTCTTGTACTATTTGATTGTTCTTAAGTTAATAAATAATGTAAATTTCTACATTTTGGACTATTATTTATGTTGCCTAGTAGCTATGGATTTTTATAATTTTGCTAATATATAGGTAAACATAGGTACATGTATGCACTGATATAGGTACACATAAAGGTACATGTATGCACGGATATAGGTACACATATAGGTACATGTATGCACGGATATAGGTACACATATAGGTACATGTATGCACGGATATAGGTACACATATATGCATATATGTACATATAATATAGGAAAACGGCCAATTTTA
>NC_060172.1:36046328-36064821 GCF_021292245.1 Micropterus dolomieu
TGGTTATTTCAGTCAAAGTTGCTCTTCTATCAGCTTGAATCAGTCGGCCCATTCTCCTCTGACCTCTAGCATCAACAAGGCATTTTCGCCCACAGGACTGCCGCATACTGGATGTTTTTCCCTTTTCACACCATTCTTTGTAAACCCTAGAAATGGTTGTGCGTGAAAATCCCAGTAACTGAGCAGATTGTGAAATACTTAGACCTGCCCGTCTGGCACCAACAACCATGCCACGCTCAAAATTGCTTAAATCACCTTTCTTTCCCATTCTGACATTCAGTTTGGAGTTCAGGAGATTGTCTTGACCAGGACCACACCCCTAAATGCATTGAAGCAACTGCCATGCAAATGCCTCCTTTGTGTTGCAACGCTATAGCAAACTGCAGTGTATCATACATATGCAAAATTGCCGTTTTGCGTACAATAGCCACGGTTTTTCCAAAGCGTGTATATATGACGCCTGAGATGAGAAAAGGTTGTGTCACCACATGTCTATGACCTAACTGTCCCATCAAAAACTTTACATAACTCTAATTAAAGGCGTGCAACTGTCTTGCTTCTTGTAGTTCAATACTAGTACTAGCCCAATATTTGCTGGTGGTGATTTGTACATGCAAGTCTGCATACAGCATGCAGTTCACTATTTGATGACTATTGTAAAATTAAGAGATAAAATTGTCTTAACATTAATGAAAGATTAAAAAAACAACAAAACTTAAATATTTACCAATAAATGACACTAACACTATACAACATTGACCCAAATTAACTACAGTTCTGTATCACCACCACTTGATTACTTACATTAGATACGATAGAGTTTTTTGTGTCTGTGCAAGCTTCTCAAATTAATTGCCCTTCATAATGGGAATAATAAAGTCTATAGATGGCATTTAATGGCCATAATTTAATCTAAATTAACGTATCATGTCTGTAACTTACATGCAGGCTGAGGTAAGCTACTCACTGTTTCCAGCTGTCTAGCATCCAGAACAGACAGGTTGTTTTTATTTTATTCCATAATGATCATTATGTAAGAAAATAATTTGTCTTTGAATTTCTGTCATTAATAAATATTACATTTTCTTTTTTGTTATGATAAAAAGAGCAAAAGACACAGAGAAATCCCCACAGACTCCCTGGCATGATGCTAACTGGCCTGTCATTAACAGACTGTTGCTCACCTTCTTCACTGGGACAGCGAGGCTACAGTTATGGGCAGACTGGGCTGCTGCTTGGTTGGTCAGTAGTTTACTTTTTGGTCAATGGGGATATTTAACTTTTACTGCCAAAAACAAGTAAAAACAAGGTGATCATTCATTTTATTATTATGAGATTATACACACACACATACACATACACATACATACACACAGGGGCCAAAAAGTATTTAGTCAGCCACTGATTGTGCAAGTTCTCCTACTTAGAAAGATGAGGTCTGTAATTTTCATCATAGATACACTTCAACTATGAGAGACAAAATGAGGAAAGGAAAAACACAAATTTTCTATTGGGTTCAGGTCTGGAAACTGGCTAGGCCACTCCAGGACCTTGAAATGCTTTTTACGGAGCCACTCCTTCGTTGCCCGAGTGGTGTGTTTGGGATCATTGTCATGCTGGAAGATGTCGGGTCGGAAATAAGGACCGGCCGGGCCAGTGGAAGACCTGGTCCCTACCCTAACCAACGTATTAAACTCAACAACATTATTCTATTAACTTTCTTCTTTAGTCAAAAAACTGCGTAGTCAAAGACTTCACTGGAGATGGTCAAGAGTCGGTGCAAAAGAGTTTATTCCAATAAAGGACAGATAAACCCGAGTAACATCCCTGCAGGTCTCAGGATGGAACTGAGCTGGTGGTCAGCGAACATCACCTTATATTCACCTTAAGGTGAATATATAGCTTAAGCTCCACCTTATCTCCTCCTTCCAGGTGGGCGTTACACCTTAACTCCACCTACAGTGTTCGCTGACCACGCCTCTCCTTTGGTGAATTTCTTGTCCTCTGTTGCCATCTAGTGGCCGTTTTCTTGTACTGTTTTAACAAAATTAACCCTTTCACTAATGTCACAATTTCCGCCAGAAATTCGCCAATATGTTCCAACTTCAGTCTCACCGTATTTTTTTTAAAGTTATACAGGCATAATTTGACACCATTAAAACTCAAACACTTACAATTGTATTTTTTAAAAGAATTAATAAGGAATAACACATTTGGTACATGCATAACATGATTCAATAATGAACTACATGATTCAACAATGCCAACCATGAGGGTGCTGTGTCTCATACAAGTGTGGTTTTGACAGTGCAGAGCTTGGTTTCATGCAGTACCTGGCCGTACCTTGCAGTACCAGGCGCCATTAATAACAGTGTATTATGATCTCATTCTTGGCCTCAGTGTGCCAGGATCTCAGGCCTGGCGTACGTGACTCACAGCAGGTACCTACTACCAATGTGTATGTTACGGTTGACTAGGTTTTGCCTGCGCTGTCTGAGCAGCTGCTCTGCTCATGCTGGCACTTTGAAAAAGCACATGTTCATAAACACACAGAGTATAGGAATAAAATATGAGTTGGTACACACTTACTAAACATTTAGTAGTCAAACTTTACATTGAAAGAATAACAAAAGTGGTCAACACCTTTACCCCTGAGACCACAGTCATTCTTCCAATGGCTACACTACAAACACTTCTGAGTAATTCTTCTAAGTTATACTATTTTTGCAAACAAACAAAGTGTACAAGAAACAAAGAACAAAGAAACACCAAGGAATTATTCAACACTTCAAGAAACAAAGAACAAAGAAACACCAAGGAATTATTCAACACTTCCCTCCTTTGCGGCTGTGAGGCCGCACTTCCAACCGTCTACACTGTAATGCACTGGTAAAAGGGACCTACCATCCCGTGATTACTGGTTCAACACGTGTTTAGCACATAATTGAGCCGAACACGTGGATCCTCCACCTTGACTTGTGTTGTGTATCATGTCAGTAATACAGTAAGTGAAATAGTGCTTTTAAATCATGGGGTGTCACTGAAACTTAAGTTTCAAGGCCATGTTAATCATCATGAAATGCGGATTAGGTGACAAATAAAGTACCACCCATAATTTTTGGTTCTACACATGTTCGCATACGGATCCAAACAGCACTTTTATCTTAATGTGAGAAATAAACAAAAATGTAAGTCAAACTTGTCCTCGTTCTGGTCAAGGGGAATCATTTAAATGTCTAGCCCACCTGAGACTCAGCAGTTCAACATGAGTACTTGACACATGGATCCAGGACTTAACATAGACATGTCTGTGATAGTTACTTTGGCGTGTGCTGTTTTTTGGCTAACATAAATTTAGCAAGCTCAAAACCTTTCACTCCTGTGCATGAAACAATTATGTGTGTGAGCTGTTTTTTTTGCTATAATATGTAATGCAAGCATAAAATTACTCAATAGATAAAATTGCAAAGTTAATATTTAGAGAAAGCTATACATGAAACTCCCAGTGATATGACTTAAATGTCCATCCCTGGGGGAATAGTTACTTCATTTGGACGATGTACATTTCCATGTACCTCAGGGATCTGATGTACCTCCAGTTGCTCACAGCAGGTTTGTAGGGCATAATAACATTCTCCCAAGGATAGTAGGTCATGTTGCTTGGTGGGCGCTCTGCGAAGTTGTCCCGTCTGCTGACGGAGTCTTGTTGCTATGTGGCCCAAAGCACGGCGCCTCTCCTTCCTTCGGGCGGCGATTTTTGCAGGTTGCATCCCACACAGGAGTTGATTGAACTGTCGTAGGGGTATCTTGCCCCAATAATCAGGATCCCCATCAGTGGTGACAGGGGAAATGTCCCCTGGCGCGGGTTCAGCAGGTGCTTGTTGTGTTGTAGATGTAGCGAGGGAATAGGCCTGAATCTGTGCACTTCGTTGCAGGGGTTGTTTGTATTCCGGGGGGTCATCTGAAACTGCTGGCCGCTCCACGAGTAGTGAGTCGTCACTGTGTGGTCGTTGAGGAGAATGAACTGTGGTAGATGATCTTGGAGCGGGCGTGGCTGGACTATGTTGATTTTTTGAGTCCGTAGAGTACCCATCAGTGAAGCTCATGTCTGAGGAGTGTGAGGAGACTGAGTGTGGGCGTGAGCCAGTGGGGGTGTGCGGTCCTTGCTGCTCCATAGCCCCCATTGCTGATGGATCGTATGGATCCGAGAATTGACTTGGTACTTCCTTGAACACTCTCTCTGTGCGTATAAATGCCATGAGCCTCTGCACACTGGGTAGAGTGCTTGGTACTGCACGCCAATCATGGGGTTCCTGTGCATCGAGGAACTGTAGCGATCCCTCAGAGGTAACAAAGAGGTTCACCGGTGGTGTGTCTGATCTTGTGGGTGTGGTCATCATCACTGCGGCCGAAGTGGTTGGTTGTTCTGCCTGTTGTGCATCTAGGTTCCAGTAAACCGGTGGGCTTGTTGGTTGTTGTGAGGGTGGTGGAGCTGGCGCAGTCCACATCTGGCCTGGAGAGTGTGGTGGTGGTTGAGTGAGTAGCTGCCTTAGTATGGATCCCGGGGGTGGCTGCAGCCCAAACCCTCCTTGGGTCGGCGTCACTGGTGGCCATGACCTCGAAGTTGATGGCTGTGCACTGTTAGGTTCCATAGTTGGCCATGGGTATGGAGGTGGTGGTGGACGCTCCCTATGCACTGACTGTGTGGTGAATCCTGTGCCGGCCAGGGTAATCTGATAATTTCTGATCAGTGGTGGCCTGTGTTGAGGTTGTGGCCCTTGTGTATAATTCTGGCTTCTCCAGTACTCCCAACTTCCCTGACTCTGCCCTAACTGGGGAGGATAATTGGGCTGGTTGCCTGCTCCAGCATTTCCTTGTCCTTCAGCCATGTTTGCATCTATTAAAAGAATAACAGACAGTTAGTCCTCTACTGGCACAACGTTATGTCTTTGGCAGGCTCGGTACTTAGTAGTGGGTTTCTTCCCTGTGTGTAGGAGGCGCAGACATAAATTTCGTCTATGCAGTGACTCACATTTTTCTGACAATTGCCTAAAATGATCACTGCCCTGTCTTGTCAATGCTGGGTAGGTGGTAAACAAGGTAGTAGTTCCTGCCTGAATGCTAATCACCTCCTTCTCTGTTGTGGTAACTAGGGGCATGCAATAGGTCTTATTTACTAGCTCATAAGTATATGATAGCTTTATCTTGCTACATCTTATAAATAATCCTGTAGCTTCCTGATATACTCTTGTTGTCCATCAAACAAACGGCACTTAAACAAAATCTGTAGGGTGGAGGCAACAAGGGGTAATCTTTTGATTGAACTGACCAGTGATAGTGTTGTAATTTTGTTTTGAAATTTGCAAGTGTCACCGGTCCATATGGTAACATGTCTAAAAGGGGTTGTAGTTTTTCATTATATTGTTGGGCTTTCCCTCTGTTTCTTTTACCTGGTCTATTTCTGCTTCGTTTTGGTTTCTGGTCGTCTGTCATTTTGATTCAATTATTCCTTAATTTGCCAAATGTCCTGGTCCATGATGATGTATTCATTCTCACTCAATGATGCTTTAGATGGTGCGGATGGAACTGCCGGGTTTTCGTATGCTGATGAAACTTCCATCCCGACTTTTATGGGCATCATCTCTATCCCTACATCCACATCATTATAGATGTGGAGCGGGTACTGTCCTGTGACTAATGAAATCATTCTGCCTATCATGATCCTGATCAGTGGCAATACACAGCACATAATCACCATAGCTATCAAAATCAACGAGCCAACTACCATTCCTATTGTTTGGAGAATTTTTGTCCAGGACATGTTCTGAAACCACTCCCATATGGATGTCTGTTTAGTGTTCCAATTTGAGTGTTTAACCTGTTCATCCCTCATTTGTTTTAATGATTCTAAAAGCTTAGTGAGATTCCCTTCTTGCCCTGTGTTCATGGATATCACTGTGCAGCACTCATCTCCACAGTACTTACATACACCCTGTTCTTCAGCTAACATTGTGTCTAGTACAAATCTGTTCTGTATCGCCATCAGTGATGTAGTATGTAGTTGTTCGCACAGTCTCTATGGCCGATATTGTCCAATTCGCATATCTTTGATGATTCCACCAAAGATAGGATACCCAACGACTGTTTTGCGCTATGTATTGTGCATTTATGGCTTGGCCAAGTAGAGGGACCCTGCTATTTGTCCAGATATAATCCAATCTTCTCCTAATGCTCGGTAGTCTGACGGCACACCGTGAGGTTCCTGATTCCAAGCTACATATACTTTGTCAATCTTCAAGCTGTTTTGCCATTCTCTACCTTTTGCTTGCGGTGACACTGTACTTTGGCCTCTGGTCTGCTAACCATCATAGTCTTAGTATCCACTATGCAAAATGGGAACACTGTGCTTTCATTCCTGACGGCCGTCTGAGGTACCCAATGTTCCAATAAAGGGTCCATGTAGGATGGACAATTAGTTCTATTCTGTGACCATCCGTCAAGCTTCTTAGCCATCATTCTTAGCATGCAATAAGCAAAACAATCATTGTGGTGTTGGCACGCATCAAAACTTATGGGCAATATTTGAGGAACTCTTTTGCCATTGTAACAGGCTATGCAGGATTGAGAGCTAACCTGCTGAGCAGAATATTGTAGCCATTGACGAAACATGCTTTCTCCCTGTATCACGGTCTTTACTCTCGGTTTGGTCCTAATCTGTTGTATACTGGACTTGGTCTTCTGTAATAGCCTGGGCTGTCGTTTGTTAGGCCTAGGCTTCAGCGTTGCTTTTGACTGATCATCTGCCAATCCCCTTCGTTGCTGGCGTGGCGGGGACTTAATCAGTTTTCGGGCTAGTCGTCTATCTACAGTTGTTCCTGTCACTTCATCCGTACACCTATTAGAACTACAGCTTATCGTTATTGCCACCACCCCTTCAGCTTCGCATTGCTTATCAGCTGGCTGATTCTCCAGTATGTAGCCTCCTGGGCCTTGAATCAGAATCTTTTTGAGCATGATTGATCTTACATAGGTCAAAGCTACTGTTGCTACTGCTAATGCACATTCAATCATCTGTCCCTGTTTCGGGGGACCGTTCTCTTTCTGGGGAATCATATCCGGAACCTGACATGCTAGTAGTACTAGGACTGCTGTCACTACCTCCCACATCACCAGCTGCCTGTCTTGGAGTTTCTGTCTGTCCCTCTTCTGCGTCTGTTTCTTCGGGCTCTGTTTCTGTTCTCGCATAGGGACTCTCTCGCTCTGAACCTGATCCTCCTCCTGATCCTGCTTCATGTCCTGCTTCTGGACTGCTTTCTGTCGGACTTGTGTATGTACACGAACCTGTACATGACCTTGGGGTTGCTCTTGTACTGGAACCTGAATCTGACCCTGTTCCTGACTCTGTAATTGGGCTTGGTGTTGGCCTTGGGATTGTGTCTGCATAGGGTCTTGGTATTGGGCTTGGCTGAGTTTCTGCAGCTCCCTGTTCTGCTCTATACTCTTGGGCATCTCCTTCTGAACCTGAGTCGCCTGATTCTTCTGATTCATGGACATCTCTATCTGATCCTGACTGTCCTGCTGAATCAAGGGGTGTACTATCTGCATCTGTGACATCTTCTCTTGGAGGTAAGGATCCACTACTGGTTGTGCTGTCACTGGTTCGTCTAGCGCTGGTCCGTCTGGTGGCCAATCTGTCGGATCGTCTAGCTCCCTGCGCGGCGGTGTCACCGTCCCCAGTGGATCCCATGTGCCCTCCTCCTCTGACTGTCTCAGTTGCTCCTTCTGGCTCATTTGCTCTGCAGCAGTGGTTTAGATGGAACCAAACATTCTTACCTTCTACTTTTAAGGCTGATGGTGTAGCAAGGACAACTTTAAATGGGCCTTCTCGTCTGGGTTGGTTCCACTTTCTTTTGAACACCTTGACGTACACCCACTCACCAGGGCGTATTGCCACTCTGGTATGGCAGCGTCTCTTTCCTCGGTGGCTCCTTTAACCTGTTGGAAGATAGTTTTGTGGATTCTAGTCAAATGCTGGACATAACTTGAAAACTCATTTTCTAACTGTTCGAGAGATGGCCCTTCATATGGACCTCTCAAATATGGAACAGGCATTGGCCTTCCAGTGCACATTTCATGCGGTGTTAGATGCGTTATTCTGTTAGTTTGCGATCTCATTGCCATTAGTGCTAGCGGAAGAGCATCTACCCACTTAAGCTTACCTTTGCTGTCTTCTATTATCTTAGCTAGCTTCGCTTTCAGAGTTCCGTTAGCTCGTTCCACTGTCCCTTGTGATTGTGGATGATATACACACCCAAATCTCTGTTTAATTCCCAACATTTGGAGCATTATCTTTATGACCTGTGCCACAAAGTGTGGTCCATTGTCTGAACTAATCTTAATCTTGTTAAACCAAATCGTGGAAAAACTTCCCTGCATAGGAACTTCGCCACTGACTTATAGTCTGGGTTGGCGGTTGGTGTTGCTTCAATCCATCTACTGAATCTGTCGACCACTACTAGGATGTACCTCATTCTGTTTACCCTTTCTGTCATGTCTACACAATCTATTATGAGATGTCTAAACGGGCCATCTGGCGCTGGTATGTGAGCCAGAGGGGCTGAGAATGACTTTCTTGTGTTGAAAAGAGCGCAACCCTGACATTCATTCAATGTTCTATCTACGATGGCTGCCAAATATGGTGACCACCATACTGCCTGTAGGCGCCTGAGTACCTGTCCCCTGGAACAAATTTCTGGTCCATGAGCATTCCTTATAGCAAAGCATGTTAAACAAATAGGCAGCACAAAATGGCCATGTGGACCCCTCCATAGTCCTTTCTGGGGTCCATCCTGAATATCGGAAGGTTGGCGGTTCAATCCCTGGCTCCCCCTGGTTGCGTGTCAAAGTGTCCTTGGGCAAGATACTGAACCCCGATTTGCCCCTGGCGGCTGTTCCGCCAGTGTATTAATGTGTGTGAATGGTAGTTTCCGTTTGAGCACTTAGGCTCAGTGTATGAATGTGTATGACTGGTGAATGCAGATGTAGTGTAAAAGCACTTTGAGTGGTCGAAAAGGCTAGAAAGGCGCTATACAAGTACGGAGCATTTACATTTACATTTAGAATAGTCGGGATTGCCCGGTGCTGGAGCAGAACGCAAATCCTGTTTTAGTGCTTGGAAGGCCCCTTCGGCTTCCTCAGTCCAGTACAACTGGGCTGATTTATCTGCCTGGCCTGCTGCTCTTATCATAGCACGTAATGGGGCTGTTTTTATTGCGTAATCGCAAATCCACGAGCGACTATATCCTGCCATGCCTAGAAATGAGAGCATTTGTCCTATTGTTTGTGGTTTTACTATCTTAGCTATAGCCTCTATCTGTGAGGTGGCTATCAGTCTCTTGTCTCCACTCAGTTTTCTACCTAGATACTCTAATTCAGTCTGACAGAACTGTAGTTTGTCTTAGCTAACTTTGTGCCCTACTTTGGCCAACGCTACCGATATTGTCATGGTATCCTCCTCACATTGCTGTTCTGATGAGCTACACACGAGTATGTCGTTCACGTATTGAATCACAGTGCTTGCTACCTCTAGATGTTGTAAATCTTGTGCCAGTACTCTGTTGAAGATCGACGGACTCGAAACAAAACCTTGTGCTAGACGGCTGTAAGTCATCTGATGACCGTCAAATGTGAAAGCAAACAAGTACTGTGACTCTGGGTGTAGTGGCACACTGAAGAATGCTGAGCACAATTCTTTCACTGTGTACCATTGTGTGTTTGGTGGGCTGTTAGAGAGCAGGGTGTGTGGATCCGGAACGACAGGTATCTCTGCATCTACAATGGCATTTATTTGTCTCAGATCATGAACCAATTGTTAATCGTTGGAATGTGGCTTTTTAATTGGAAAGATCGGCGTATTACAGGGTCTCAGTGATTTGACCAGGACCCCAGCCTTCATCAGACCCTCGATTGTAGTTCTGATCCCTTCCAAAGCATGCTGTTTCAGTGGATATTGTTTTTGGTATGGCAATGTGATGTCTTTTCTTAGTTTTATTTTTACTGGCTGTGCTGATTTAACTAGACAACACAGTTCCTGAGGTACTTGATCCAGTAATGCTCTGTGCCTGTCTGTTACAATCATCAATAGAGGCAATTTCTTCTCCCGTGGTCCTCTATCAACTATCACCTTTTCTGCTATTCCCTCATCAACTGCTGTCAGTGTTATTCTCATGCATTGTCTATCTGAGGCAATGTATATGTTTGCATCATGTGTTTGTGTCCAGTTTGGTATCTGTAATGCTCCCTTAACCACTGGTCCTAAATCATGGGACTCATAACCCTCTGACACAAGCAAAGTCACATGTGGGACAAAGCCTTAAACTGTGAACCAGTCTTGCAATTCTGGTGGGAGGATGACAGCAGCCGCTGCTCCTTGTGGTCCTATATGCACATCTCGGACTGTCAGATAGTGTAGAGTCTTGTTGATTACTTCATCCCATAAGGTCTCGTAGTCCTGGTGTTGCTGTCTTTCATCATAATGGAGGGTGCAATGTAGCGGCAACCTGGGCTTCCTGCCAATTTCCCCTAGTTGTGCTTTTGTTTCCCATGTCTCCCATAGCTGCTGCAGTCGGGAACACAGTTGAAGTTTGATCCAGTATACCTTGGGCATGACTCGGTATTTCTCCTTTACTTCTCCTTGGTATGGCTCTTCCGGTAATTCAGTTAGAGGCATCATCCTTGCAGTGTGTTCTGCCACCCTGTAGGTTGTGTAATCTTCTGGAAACTCTATGTGCAATCCTGTTGGGGTGCACATTATATGAGCCTTCAACTGGCAAAGTAGGTCTCGTCCCATCAGGCACATTGGAGTGTTGTTGGAGTATAATAGAGGTGATGCAATAGTTTTTCCTGCAATCTTCATTGGTACCGGCTGTGTTAAAGGTATTATTTGTGTTTTCCCAGAGAAGCCTACTGTTTTTACTGATGACTCTGAGAAGGGGAGGATAAAATAAATAAATCATGACTGTCATGGTAGGCTCTTCTTGTGGTCGTGATGAGATGGCTATTCCTATTAACTCCCCCTCAGGCTCCTCTGGGCTCCCCTATTGCCATCCAGATGCTGGCCCCTCCCAGGGATGGGTTTCACAGTCTCGTCGTTGGTGTCCAGATTCTCCACAGCCCCAGCAAGTGTTTGACGTTGTGGTTGGTTAAGCTGTGGGTTGGATTGTGTGCGACGCATTGGTGACGGTCCAATTGGGCCTCTCCATCCTCCACGTCTATTTGGGCCACCTCTGAGTCTCGGCTGTGTTTGGTATCGGTTGTACCCTCGTGCGTTTCCTTGAGGTGGATAACCCCCTTGTGACAGGTAATTTCCTCGCTGTTCGTAGCTCTGCTGTGGATAGCCCTGCTGTGGGTAGCCCTGTTGTGGTGCGTACCCTTGTTGAGGAGGTACAGGCTGCACACCTCCTTGTGTCATCATTGGGGGTGCCTGTGGCGGCTGTGCTTGTGTCATGGGCTGCGTTGTTGCAGGTGCCTGCGGTGCCACAACTACAGGAGGAGTTGGCTGAGATAATTCTGCAGTCACCACTGGAGCTTGTGTTTTGCTCTTCTCCTTTTTTGCTTAGTTAATTCGTTCAGTTGTAGTTGGGTCAATTTGGTGGCCAGATTTTTGTTTGCTTCTTCTTCTCTTTGTTTTTCTTTTCTCCAATTCTCCACATGATGTACAATGTGTTCAGAGAATAAAGGCCATTCCATCTTCATGAGCCCAACCACATTGTCCAGTCGCTTCTGGACCTCTGGAGGCATGGTTTTCTTTATCATCACTTTGAACAGGCTTTTCGTGGTGTCATTGGTGTTCCAAGCACTTCCAGTTTCATCTCTCCACTTCTTCTGGAAGTTAATCATGTTACGGTGGGTGGCTGAGTTGAGCAGGTTGGAGGACCCAAATGCAGGACGCAAGGCAGAGGAGGTGCAGTGAAACGAGGTGATTTATTTGAACTAACAGAAGGCAAGCACACTTACTGACTGAGTGGCTGATACAGTGTCCAAAACAAAGGTAGTTCAAACAGAAATCCAAATCCAAGAAGTGCAGGGAACAGGGAGACACGACGAGAAAGGCTGGCAACCGGACAACACACAGCAACACTGGGAAACATCATACAATTACCCGACAAAGACTGAGGAGGAAGGTTGGCGGTTCAATCCCTGGCTCCCCCTAGTTGCGTGTCGAAGTGTCCTTGGGCAAGATACTGAACCCCGAATTGCCCCTGGCGGCTATTCCGCCAGTGTATGTGTATGAGTGAGTGTGAATGTTAGTTTCTGTTTGAGCACTTAGGTATGTGTATGAATGTGTGTGACTGGTGAATGCAGATGTAGTGTAAAAGCGCTTTGAGTGGTCAAAAAGACTAGAAAGGCGCTATACAAGTACGGAGCAATTACATTTACATTTGTGAATCTCCGCTCATGCTCAGAGAAACTTGGGGTTTTGTTCCTCGGGATGCCTTGCCCAATGGATGAAGTGTTGCTGGGTTGGGTGTGCGCTCCCTTTGGCACCAGTCCATCTCTTCTCCTTCATCATTCTCTATCTCTTCCGCTGTCATTCTCTCTTGTTGATCTTCTTCAGCATTTGCAGTCCATTCTGTCCTTTTCTTTGTTGTGCGTTTGCTTAGTCAGGGTCATTGTAAACTTTCCCTGTAGCTCTCCCTCTACTTCTTGTCTCTCCTCTCCCTCAAGTGTCTCTAGTACTGGATAAATGCCTGTCCTAGGTGTGTGACTATCTGGGGAGTATAACTTAGACGGCGGTGGTCCGACTGACCACTCAGGTGCAGTGGCCTTCTGCTGTCCCTGGTTTGTTTTCACTTCCTGTTCTACCATCACTTTCCTGATTACTGGTGGTGGTTTGGGGTGGTTTGTTTTTATGCATGTATCGGTACCCCTCAAATTTAAACCAACCTAACTAATACCTTTCTTCTCTTTTTTCACTTGTGTCTCTGGACTTATGGTGTTTTATATTTGTTGCCACAGTATGCTTCCATGAAGGTGCCTTGTAAAGGCCATTTTAATTTTCCTTTTGTTCTCCCATGCCACTTTTTCATGCATTTTTCAATAAATTCTTTTTGATCTGGGTGATTGTTTATTACCACTCCCATTGGAGTTGCTTTCTCTTGTTCCTTCACCATTCCTGCCCCCATGTAGCCCAGTCTTACACTATGTGCTGTTCTAAGTATTTCTGGTTCCTCGTCTGTGTCTTTAGTTTTTATCGTTACCAGTATCTTATCTACTGTAACTCCTGGCTTATGTTTCTTTTCTCTAGTGGGATTGTACTCTACTATCTCTGTTCCGTCTCCTGCTGGTGTTTTTGTAATGCACCCAAATTTGCCTGTTTTCCAGTTAACTCTCCTAGGGACTAATGTGAAGCTCAGTCGTGGTCGGTTGTTCCCCCTTCCAGATGTCCAAAGATTCCTTAATTATTGCGCTCACACTGTCCTCCACTCTAACTACCCGTTTAAGCGAAGCAATGAGAAAAGGGTTCCTCAGCCAAATCTGTAGAGCAGCTGCTGCAATGTCTCGAATTCTGCATTTCCAGCAAACAACCAAAATGCCCAAATGCCACGCAATCATCAACACCAATGCACAAGTGACGAGCCCAACGCGCACACTGCGCGAGCACGGCAACACCCAATGCCCAGCAGTCCCCCGCGAATCCCACGTGCGAGGTCAGGCAAACGAGAGAGCAAACGGAACAACACGACAGTGAAAGCCAGCAGAGAGAGAAACACCAGCAGCAAGTCCCAGCCCGGCAGCAAACGCGCCGCACAGGTCACCGTGCACCCGCCAATAAAAGTCCGCCGTCCCCCCAACCGCCGGAAAAAACTAAGGCCGCCGGCGCCAGCCGACATCCCCCATGCCCAGCACGCCCCCTGGCCACCGTGCAACACCAGCCAAACCAGCAACGAGGCAAAATCAACTAGCTCAGCTGCATGCCACCAACAACCCACTCACCCGTCAAGGGCCGAGAACTCCAGGCACAAACCCAGAACAAACCGGAGCACAGCCCTGCCCCGCACCCACACTGCACATCCCGAAAAATAACTATATACCTCAGTATCCAGAGGGGTCCAACAACTGGCCGACAGAGAAATGGGGGCAAAACAGGGACACAAACAGGTCCCTCCAAGCCAACGAGGAAATGCCTCCCCCGGACTCCAATGCACAAACTAAACGCCCAGCAGCCATCCAGAGACCCTGCCCAGGGAAAAAGCATAATGCATCAAGATGCATCGACAATCGCCCCACAATCCCACCGCAGCCCACCAAACCGCAATCGGATCAACCCGCGCAGAGACCCCTACCCCCAGAAGCCAGGACACCCTGCAACCCCCCAAAGCGCAAAGGACCCCAGACTGCATGTCCCGGGGGAAGGAAGCTGTACCCCACCCCAAGGAGGAACAGCAGAAAGCTGTGCCGGGAAGCTCCCTGCCGCCAGGGAGCGATAACGCAGGAGAACCAGGCCAACGGTCCCCCAGCCCAGCCAGAGGCATCCCTCCCTACAGTGCAGTCAGTGACAGCAGCCCCCAAGGCCGATCTCATCCCCGAACAGGGGCCCAGCCCTCCCCAGTCAAGCACCCCCAAGGAGGAGCACCAAAACCTACCCCGACAACACCGGCCATGCGCCCCAGAGACTCCCGAATGGCCCCACCGTGAGAGAGCTGGCAGGGGGAAGCAGCGGGAGCCTCACCTCTGCCGAAGAGGGCCCAGGTGAGGAGAGGAGACAACGGGCCCCCAGGCCCAGGGACACACCACCCACCCAGAAATGAGCAAAGGCCACAAGCCCGAGTCCCCAGAACCCTAGGTCAAGGGCGGGCCCCCACGCCAGGGGAGCCCCGACCCCCCCCAGCCCACCCCAGATCAGGCAAGGCCGTCACCAACCCCACAGCACCCCCGACGCCCGGGGCTCCAGGGGTAGGCCCCCCAGGGTCCTAAGGGTGTATGTTGTGAGACATGACCAAAGGGGGAAAGGTGAAGGAGGTCATAGGGAGGCTAGAAGACCAGATTCCTGACTGGCCCCATCATTTATTCAGTCCCGTCCCCCACCCCCCTAAGCAGGAGGACGCCAGGTCCCTCCAGCCCAGGGCTTATAGCAAGAGCCCTTCTAGCACCGGCAGCACCCCAGAGTCAGCGACAACCCCGCCCATCCCCAGGACGGGCCCAGGGGGGCCCAGCCCCCCCAGCGCGCAGACCCGCCCCAGACCCAGAGGCTCCAAAGCCCCGTACCCCAGAGGGCCGCGACGCGACTGCGAAGCAACCATCGACACACCCCAAAGCACAATCCCTCCACACACAGGATCCCGGCACAACCACCAAGCAATCAGTAAGGCAGTACACATCCACCCCCATTAAGTGATAAAGTTGATCAAGGGGGACCAGAGAGATTCGAATTGTGTCAATTTGTTTTTTTTCGGGGTAACTTAGCCATATCGATAGGAAAAAAGCCTTCCTAAGTTCAGGCTTGTCTCACGGGGGAAGGAGTGTGACAACCTGCAATTATCACCAGGTTTCACCACCGGTGGAAAACCCATTTTGATTCAACACACACTGATTCGTTATTGGATGGCGCGACAATTAAACCGATTGCCTGTAAATGTCAGTGTTGGAAGGAGAGCGAGAGAGAGGAGCAGTGACAAAAGCGGTCGGAGCAACACGCTATTGGATAGTCAGAGAAAATCAAAGTACGGTAGTTAAATCCCTTGCGTACCGTTTTTTCATCTGTGACTTTCAGCCATTCGCTAATCATGTACACTTCACCTTCAGATCATCATTCTACATTCGCCGTGCAACGTTGTTTGCGGAAGCCAGTAAAACATTCACAACCCAGCAGCAAAAACTGGATTCTTTGACTGACTGACAGACTGGACTCCGTGAGTTATCAAACTTGTTTTTCTTTACTGTAATGTTCTTGTGCAGTGTGTTGAAACTCTGACTAAACACTCATTTAAACTGTAGCCAATGAAGAGAGAGTTGTAGTAAAATTGACCATTTACCTGGACAATTCTTCATACATGCTGTTTGGTGAAAACTGTAAATAGAGGCAGTACAAAAATATTCAGTGTCTATGTTCTTGACTAAACACCATAGTCTATAGTAAATATGAACATACATAGATATCAGTTATCAGGACTACTAGCATTGCTGTTAGCTTGCACACCAGTGTAAACAAAAACGTTTTTAAATTAACTTAACAAATTGTTGCTAATATATGAACTTTAACATGTCTGTTGTCAAATGAAGAATTAACTTACGGTATTGCCTCTATGATGTTTCAGAGTGGATGCAAGCAGATTAGTCTCAGAGCATACATGTCTGCTTTCCTTTCTGCATGTGGAGATAAACAGGAAGTGATGCCATGGCATGAAACGAAAAGTGTACTAATTTACAGATTATTTATTTTGAACTGTAAAGTTGTTATGTACCTCTAATTTCCAACTAAAAATAAATACCAACAAAATAATTACATAAAAAATTTGAGAAAGCCTTAAAGGCAACACACTCCCCGCCTGACCTATGTGAGGTCACTAAGAAGTTATGTTAGTGTATGTTAGTCCAGTACAATAGTCTCTAGATCAATCTTTGGGCAGAAGTAGAACAATTTCTGCAACTGGCCTAAGAAAGGTTTTTACATTGCCCTGGTCAGTTGTCTTCACCTCGACCTGTCTTACATGGCCATCGTTTCTGGGGATGGTGGCAGTGATCCTGGCCATAGGCCAGCAGTTGCGGTCTGCTTGTCTCTGAGTAAAACCCCAACTTCAAGGTTTCTTCGAGGTACTGTCCACTCTTGTCTGTGTTGCAAGGAAGGTAGGTATTCACAGCTCCAGCAGGTCCAGGACTGGTTTGAAAGGGCCTGAACTTGTCTCCATTGCTTTGTGTAAAGGTCCTTGTCTGAGAACTTTCCTGGAGGAGGTGGAGCTCCAGTCGTCTGCGTAAGGAACATTGACGGTGAGAGTATGAAGGGGTTTTCCGGGTCTGTAGAGATAGGTAGGAGTGGACGTGCATTCATGATGGCTGTGACCTCTGCCATCAGTGTGCAAAGCACTTCATGGGTTAGGCGAGTGTTATAATGGAGAAACATTGAATCAAGGATTCTTCTAGCGACACCAATCATCCACTCCCAAGAGCCTCCCATACATTTTTCTCAATGTTTTTGTAAACTCAGTAATTTAGATTCATGCATGGTAACACAAGCCACGTTCAATGTTGCAGCCTCCTCACTTAGGCAAAGATTATTGTACCACTGCCCACATAGAGTATATCATTACTTGGAACATTGTGATTCCACTATTCCAACATGATTCATCACAATATAGATTCAGACAAATTTTCCCACTAAAGTAGTACCAGGACAATTCAAATGGTCTGGAATTTCTCCCGTCTTTCTCCACAGACAATATAGACTTCCCCACTTATGGAAAATCCTTCATTTTACATTCCACATTCCTCATTCCAACTTCTGAACACGGGCAAATCTCATAATTCTACTATTTAAACACACTGTATCAAAACATGGAATCAGGCAAATTTACCACAAAAGTGGCGCACAGTAACTTCTAGTGGCCTGAAATTTCTCCTTTCTTCCTACAAAGACCATAGGCCTACGCACATATGGAAATACCTTCATTCCACATTCCACAATCAAACTTCTGAAGATTGACAATGCCATAATTCCACTATTTCAACATTCACTGTTGGAGCTATATTTTTATTTTTGTTTATTTTGGGCTTAAGTTAATTTATAGCCTAATTTATTTCTTTTCTTTTCTTGTTAAAGTTAATTTGGTTTATTTTGTATTTATGCTTTACTTGTATTGTCGTTTGTTGGTCACATGGTGTTATGTTCATTTGCATAAGTAGGTCAAGGTGGGAGGTACTTCAGGCACGAGGGCATATGGTTTTTTACCAGCGTGAGAGAGGCAGCAGAAATGTCTGTGAGCTTGCTTATGTGTGTGAATAAACCTTTGATGATATTGGGCCTGAGGACAGTGTATCCAATAAAGGTTCTGAAACGCGTTCAAAGGCTGGTTCTAAACTGTCAAAGACTTCATCCAGTGCATCTGCAAAAATATTAGTGCAAGCAGAAAGAGCAGCGTTACAGGAACGCATGGCTGCTCTAAAACAAAGGCATATTTTGGAGGATCAGGAGGAACAAACACGACTTGAACAAGAGGACTAACGGAAGAAACGGGAACATTTAAGGAGAGAAAAGGAACAACTTGCTCTGGAGGCAGAATTAAAGGTGACAAATGCAAAATTGGAGGTTCTGGAAGTAAGCTCAAAGTGTGGCTCTAAAGTGTCAAGATGTGCATCTCAAACATCAGATGGCATGAATTCTTACTTGAAAAGGTCAGAAACTCAAGGGACATATGAACTAAATCCGAATGCTGAACGCTATGTGCCCACCAATAAAAGCTCTGAACCTACCTCCAGTCGCTTGTTAAATTCTGTCCCT
>NC_060172.1:36064921-36071928 GCF_021292245.1 Micropterus dolomieu
TCAGATCCTCTGTTTGGAAATATTAATGATGTTTCTCCAGCCAGCTATACAAAGCTATCCATGCAAGTTAAGCAGAAAAGGAAAAGTGGTACATTTGCCACCAGCATTAATGCACCAAAGGATGGACATAAAGAAATGGAAAACTTGACAGCTCACAGTAACCAGCTCAAATGTATATTCTGCTATCTTACCAATCACACTCTGGAAAAATGCTTTCAGTTTAGAAGAAAGACACAACAGGACAAGATTCAGTTTCTAAAGGAGAAGGGCGTTTGTTTTGGGTGCTTGAAACATGGACACACAAGCAAAGACTGCAGGAGTCGTTTGGATTGTGAAGTGTGTCACAGGAAGCACCCATCTGTCCTGCATGTGGAGAAGGAGGATACTACAAGGATAACCTCCAAAGAAACTGTGAGCACTGTATCCGGGAAGCAGCAGACGTGTGGTCATATTGGGGCTGGTGAAGAGGATACTGCTGTTTTTCCATTGTCCATTGTGGCTGTGCAGGTGAAAAGTCAGAAAAGTAATAAAGTTGTGCATACTTATGCTTTCCTGGATCCTGGGAGCTCTGGTACCTTCTGTACTACAAGTATGGCTGAAAAGCTGGGAGTATCAGGAAAAAACTGTAATGTAGTGTTAAGGACAATGGGGCAGACTAAAACCATTAACACTACTATAGTAACCGGTCTGGAGGTGTCTGGATTTGACACCGATGACTTTATTGAGCTACCATCTGTTCTGACACAAACAAAAATGCCTGTCTCTAAAGTCAATGTGCCATGTCAGGATGATGTTGCCAAATGGGCGTATTTCAGCAGCATTAGGCTACATGAAGTAGATGCAGATATAGACTTGCTCATTGGAACCGACTCTCCTAAAGTTTTGGAGCCATGGGAACTGATAAACAGTCAATGTGGTGGACCGTATGCAGTGAGGACCAGAGTTGGCTGGGTCATAAATGGGCCTCTTCGTGCTGGAGACTCTGAAAGTACTGGTGTCAAATCAGGATGCATTGTTGTAACTGCTAATCACATATCTGTGGAACACTTGGAAAGTATGTTGATGTAACAGTATAATCATGACTTTACTGAAAGAACAAGTGATGAACAACTTGAGATGTCGAGAAGACATTAAATTCATGAAAATTGTGGAGAGTACGACAGTGCTTAACAATGAACATTATCACATTGACTTACCTTTCAGAGCTGATAATCCTGTTTTGCCAAATAATCGCTGCATTGCACTACAAAGACTCCAAGGCCTGAAGAGGAGATTTAATAGAGATATTTCATTCAAGGCTCAATACGTTGATTTCCATAACAACATGTTAGAGCAAGGATATGCAGAAAAGGTTCCCACAAATGAGCCCACTCTGGAACAAGGAAAGGTGTGGTACATTACAGAAATGTCTGTGAGCTTGCTTATGTGTGTGAATAAACCTCCTCAAACTTAATCTTGTTATGGACATTACCTTGCTTTGGTACCTCTGAACCTGCGTAAAGCCTAACCATGACGTAGCCTCAAGTGGCCATTTGAGAAGTTTGTTATTATTTGTTTTTGTTTAAGTTTATGGACAAATGGCCACTACATTCACAGTTTATCAAAATATGGAATAACAAAGATTTATCAACAGAAGTGGTACAAGGTAACTATCTTTAAAATAGAACCCTTCAAACTGATTCCAGATTTGCATCTATGGCCCACTGGAATAATTTGGTCCCTTAATAACTCATCATTAATTGTGACTAGACCGATGCAGCCACCTGTATGTGGCAAAGCACTCTAATAGCTCCCACCGGTACATGGAATGAGGTTTCTCTCTCTGTCCATCTTTGCAGTATTGGCCTTCAAAGTCATTCCAGATTTGCCTCTATGGCGCACTCAATAGATGAGAATCTGGAATGATTTGGTCCCTTAATAACTGTTTGTAACTACAGTGATGCAGACACCTGTTCTTGATACAGGAGTCTTCCACCTTTTATTGACACTTGAAATCAACCCGTTCCTTCAACCAGTTTTTGAAATATCAGCCTCTGAAGTGAACCCAAAATGGCATCCATGTAATGCAAAAGATGAGAATCTGGAATCATTTGGTGCCTTACTAACTCATCATTACGTGTACCTACAGTCATGCAGACACCTGTCCTTTATATAGGAGTCTTCCGACTTTTATCAGTACTTGAAATAAAACTGTTCCTTCAATAACTTTTTTGAAATATCAGCCTTTGAAGTGAACCCAAAATGTCATCCACGTAATGCAATAGATAGAAATCTGGAATCATTTGGTCCCTCAATAACTCACTGACACTTGCCCTTAGAATTATGCATACACTTGTATGTGATACAGCAGTCGTCAAGCTTCTACTGGTACTTTAAATCAACCCGTTCCGTCAATCAGTTTTAGAAATATTAGCCTTTGAAGAGCACCCAAAATTTCATCCATATAATGCAATAGATTCAAATCTGGAATCACTTTGCCCCTTAATAACTCATCATTAATTGTGCCTGGAGTGATGCAGCCACCTGTATGTGATAAGGCACTCTAATAGCTCCCACTGGTACTTAGAAATATGTTTCTCTCTCCATCTGTCTTTAAAATATAGCCCTTCAAACTGATTCCAGATTTTAATCTATGGCCCACTAAATAGATGAGAATCTGGAATGATTTGGTCCCTTAATAACTCATCATTAATTGTGACTAGAGCGATGCAGCCACCTGTATGTGTTAAGGCACTCTTAAACCTCCCACCGGTACATGGAATGAGGTTTCTCTCTCTGTCCGTCTTTGCAGTATTGGCCTTCAAATTCTTTCCAGATTTGCATCTATGCGCACTCAATAGATGAGAATCTGGAATGATTTGGTCCCTTAATAACTCCTTCATGCTTGTACCTACAGTGATACAGATACCTGTCCTTGATACCAGACTCTTCCACCTTTTATTGACACTTGAAATCAACCCGTTCCTTCAACCAGTTTTTGAAATATCAGCCTCTGAAGTGAACCCAAAATGGCATCCATATAATGCAAAAGATGAGAATCTGGAATCATTTGGTCCCTCAATAACTCATCAATACTTTCACGTGGAGTGATGCAGCCACCTGTTATTGAAACAGCAATCTACTGACAACTCATCATTACATTTACTTATAATGAGCAGAACAACTTTATAAAGAAACGGCCCAAATAAGAGGCAGACACAAGCATGTTGACTGGTCTTGGAAACATTTACTTTAACAATTCTGCTGAGATATGTTTTTAGGTTAAATTTACATTATAAATTAAAGTCAAAATGTATGTGTGCATGTCTGTGCATGTGCACCTGTGTGCTTGTGTGTGTGTGAGCATGAGTATGTACGTGTGAACGACTATGTAACGAAAAGACAAACTAAATTTACAAACATAAAAATTTAAACAAATCAAAGGGTCAGCATTCTTTCTCCTTTTAAAGATAAAAGAACATATTACTCAAAACTCTTAAACATGATTATTCCCAACCAGAGCTAATCACATACTTGGGGCACTGTGTTTTACTGTCCTGTAACAAGGGACATGAACATGATGGGTTTTTGAGCACATGCTAGGTCCGGCCTGGCTAGGGCTTCTTCACCTCCTCTGCTTGGGTTTTTGGCATCTGGTCTTCTGGTGTTTCTGGTACCAACTCTGTTTTCTCCTGGATCGAAGGTATTGGAAAATATCCTGGCTCCAGTCTCGGTGGGGTTTGTTCATCCTTATCTTGCATTTGTGGCATCCATTTGGGAGTCTGCTGCACGAGGTTCAAGGGTTCTGACTCTTTCCCTGGGACCTGCTCAGTTGGGGGCGCTGACACACTATCTTTGGTCTTGGCAGTGAGGGGCTCCATTTCTATTCAGTAATTGCTGAATCTGGATGAACTAGGAATTAGAACACAAACATAAGAATAGAAAATAAAGCTACAAGTTTTTTTTCATTTCATTTAATGAATTAAGTGGAAGGTAGATTGACATTTGGAAATAAAATTTACATTCCACATTTACATCTATGTCATTCAAGTGATCATTTTCAACAGAAAAAGAAATAATATTACTTTAAAAAAGTGAGGGGCTCCATTTCTATTCAGTAATTGCTGAATCTGGATGAACTAGGAATTAGAACACAAATATAAGAATACAAAATAAAGCTGCAAACTTTTTTTAAATTTCATTTTATGAATTAAGTGGAAGGTAGGTTGAAATTTGGAAATAAAATTTACATTCCACATTTACATCTATGTCATTCAAGTGATTGTTTTCAACAGAAAAAGAAATAATATTACTTTAAAAAAGTGAGGGGCTCCATTTCTATTCAGTAATTGCTGAATCTGGATGAACTAGGAATTAGAACACAAATATAAGAATACAAAATAAAGCTGCAAACTTTTTTTAAATTTCATTTTATGAATTAAGTGGAAGGTAGGTTGAAATTTGGAAATAAAATTTACATTCCACATTTACATCTATGTCATTCAAGTGATTGTTTTCAACAGAAAAAGAAATAATATTACTTTAAAAAAGTGAGGGGCTCCATTTCTATTCAGTAATTGCTGAATCTGGATGAACTAGGAATTAGAACACAAATATAAGAATACAAAATAAAGCTGCAAACTTTTTTTAAATTTCATTTTATGAATTAAGTGGAAGGTAGGTTGAAATTTGGAAATAAAATTTACATTCCACATTTACATCTATGTCATTCAAGTGATTGTTTTCAACAGAAAAAGAAATAATATTACTTTAAAAAAGTGAGGGGCTCCATTTCTATTCAGTAATTGCTGAATCTGGATGAACTAGGAATTAGAACACAAATATAAGAATACAAAATAAAGCTGCAAACTTTTTTTAAATTTCATTTTATGAATTAAGTGGAAGGTAGGTTGAAATTTGGAAATAAAATTTACATTCCACATTTACATCTATGTCATTCAAGTGATTGTTTTCAACAGAAAAAGAAATAATATTACTTTAAAAAAGTGAGGGGCTCCATTTCTATTCAGTAATTGCTGAATCTGGATGAACTAGGAATTAGAACACAAATATAAGAATACAAAATAAAGCTGCAAACTTTTTTTAAATTTCATTTTATGAATTAAGTGGAAGGTAGGTTGAAATTTGGAAATAAAATTTACATTCCACATTTACATCTATGTCATTCAAGTGATTGTTTTTAACAGAAAAAGCAATGAAATTTCTTTTTAAAAGTTACAAAAAACATGATACTGGCATTTTTCTCACTGAAATACAACAAAATAGACCAAGTATCAACGGTTTTTGCTTGAGAAACTCGATAAATTACAGAGCTGACACTTACTCACCATGCGGTCCGTGCTCCTGCTGCAGCTTCTACTTCCTGTTGACAGAGGAAGTCCATGTTTTCATCTACATGCATTCATTATACTATAGATTGAATCACGGAAGGTAAGAACATTGTTGATTAAATTTAAACATGGAAACTAGTTTCATTTTTTATATTTTTCTACTTCCTGTGACAAAGGAAGTAGAAAATTGTGATCTGGTTTTATGTTTCATGTTAATGGTTACTAAAATATTAAATACACCTGCACACTCTGTATGAGTTTTAATTAATTATTTTACAATGTTAATTCCAGGCTTTTCTAGTGGACCATTTCCCAAGAATCTATGTCATAGATCAAGCAGTGTTTAAGCTTTTATTGGTACGTGAAATCAACCAATTCCATTCCGTTTTTTTGAAGTGCACCCAAGATGTCATCCATCTTTTGCAATTGAGAATTTAGAATTTTTTGTGCCCTTATTAATCATCATCAAATTTCACTATAGTGATGCATCTACCTGTCCTGGATGCAACAGTCTACAACCTTCAATTTAAACTTTGAACGTAGGCAAACGTCATGACTGTATTTGTTTATTGTGTGTATATATGTGTTCTCTATGCTATAGCCTGTCTTATTTTATTATTTAATAAGTAAACACATGGTGAGCATTGTAAAATCCAGAGTCAAATTCCTCATATGTGTACACATACCTTGCAATAAAGCCGATTCTGATTCCTATTCTGATTCCCCAATTCACATCCTGTGCATAAATATATGGAATGGGAAAAATTAACTCACAGTGCTGGTGCACAAACATGATTATTCCCAACCAGAGCTAATCACATCTTTGGGGCACTGTGTTTTACTGTCTTGTAACAAGGGACATGCCCTAAACACCTCCTCTGATGGCGTTCTTGGTATCAACTCCTGTGTCACCTGCATGATGGGTTTTTGAGCACATGCCAGGTCCTGCCTGGCTAGGGCTTCTGCACCTCCTCTGCTTGGGTTTGTGGCATCTGGTCTTCTGGTGTTTCTGGTACCAACTCTGTTGTCTCCTGGATCATAGGATCTGGAACACACCCTGGGTCCAGTCTCAAAGGAGTTTGTTCATCCTTCTCTTGTGTTTCTAGCATCCAGTTGGGAGTCTGCTGCACGAGGCTCAAGGGTGCTGACACTTTCCCTGGGACCTACTCAGTTGGGGTCTGTGGTCTTGGCAGTGAGGGGCTCAGGCTCACTATTTGGTTCCTCCTGAACTTTCTGTGCTGCTAGGAACCTGGTGCTCTGCTCAGCCAGGTGTGCAGGTAGGTTCTTTGGGTCGGCAAGGGGTGCTTGCCTGGGCAGGGCATTGGAAAGATTTGCTTTGATGAGGTAATAGTCAGCAACTGCTGGCCGCAACTTCTCAACAACACAAAAACACTTTAAAGGTGTGCAGACATGTATTTTTGAGACTGCAGATTCTTCACTTAAGAAATCCAATTTCCTCCTGGACGTGAGAGGAGGAGCAGGAGGAAGGCTGTCCTGAAAAACAAAGAAATAAAACATAAACAGCTACAATATCAAAATCCATCCTATGGCCAGATTCTACCTTGCATTAAGTACTTATTTGAGTAGAAAGACTGCTCTCGATCTTGGGAAAGATGAATGTGCCCTTCATTCCACAGTCTGCCCAAGCCAGATGAAGGAAGTTCTCGGCCTTAGCGA
>NC_060172.1:36072028-36073578 GCF_021292245.1 Micropterus dolomieu
GTTACTAGTCCTATTGTTATTATTGTTATTATAATCATTAACATTACGATGGTTACCATTAACACTATTATAAATATCTGTACCATTTTTCATTTAGTCTATAGCAACATCACCTTCACTGTGTGTACCTCTGTGTGTATATTGTGTAGGCTGCCTCCCTCCCTTACATCCTTACTCTCTCCTTACATCCCTCTCTCTCTCTCTCTCTCTCTCTCTCTCTCCCCTTCACCCCAACCGGTCGAGGCAGATGGCCGCCCACCCTGAGCCATGGTTCTGCTCGAGGTTTCTGCCTCTTAAAAGGAAGTTTTTCCTTGCCTCTGTCGCCTAGTGCTTGCTCTTGGTGGGAACTGTTGGGCTTCTGTAAATATCATCACAGAGTATGGTCTAGACCTGCTCTTTTATGAAAAGCGCTGTGAGATAACTGTTGTTGTGATTTGGCGCTATATAAATAAAATTGAATTGAATTGAATACAAGCAGTGTGTCTTACCTGAAGAAGTCGTCTACCAGCATGTCCGGCAACCAGAAGTACAGAAGGTGTGTTTTTCCTTGCCCTCGGTACATCACGGATGGAGATTCTCATGAGATGTGTGTCTCATGTTTGGGGATGGAGCACGCTCGGGCAGCTCTCAAGGGGGCTGCCTGTGGCCATTGCGAAGCCCTTTCCTCTCTTTTCTGAGGATGGCCGGATGTGTTCTCCCCGTGGTGCGGGCCCTGCGGCCGCTGAGGCAGCCCGGCGGCTTCACTCATGGGCTTCACAGCGTGATCTGTCGGAGGATTTCGGGACGGCTGAGGCTTTTTCCCGACCTTCATCCGCTGGCTCCGACGCTTCCTTTCCTCGTTTGGGAGCCCGTTTCTCGGCTTCTTCCGCTCGGGGCTGGGATCCGGAGACGCTGCAGCAATCCGACTCCGAGGAGGTGGACTTGCTCAGCATAGTGGATTATGACTTCCGGGTGTCGGGATGGCGTCATCAGGCGGCGCCCGACTATGACGAGCTGCTGGAGGTGGTGACTAGAGCCGTGGCTAAGCTCAACATCAACCGGCCACAGGAGGAGCAGACACCACAGGCTAGTGGTAAGCTTGATGAAAGGTTGATGAAAGGTTTCACCACCACATCTCCACGCCGTTCTCTGCCATTCTTTCCTGATTTCTTTCTGCCATTAATTTCCTTCAGTCCGAGTGGCATATCAACTGTCTCGAGATGTTGGCAGTGTTCCAGGCTCTAAGGAGTTTCCTGCCCGATCTCCAAGGCCACCACGTCCTGGTTCGTTCCGACAACACAGCGGTGGTGGCCTATCTGAATCACCAGGGCGGTCTGTGCTCGCGCCCTCTGGACAGACTGGCGCGTCAGATCCTCCTGTGGTCCCAGCAGAGGTTACTATCGCTCAGGGCGATGTATCTCCCGGGGACACAGAATCAGGGAGCAGACCTGCTGTTGAGGCAGGGGCTGAGGCCCGGGGAATGGAGACTTCACCCCGAAGTGGTTCGAGCCCCATAGACGTGGATCTGTTTGCGTCTCAAGAGACTACGCACTGCCCGCTATGGTTTCTCT
>NC_060172.1:36073678-36074131 GCF_021292245.1 Micropterus dolomieu
GGGGACACAGAATCAGGGAGCAGACCTGCTGTTGAGGCAGGGGCTCAGGCCCGGGGAATGGAGACTTCACCCCGAAGTGGTGGAGCTCTTGTGCGGAGAGTTCGGCCCCATAGACATGGATCTGTTTGCGTCTCAAGAGACTACGCATTGCCCGGTATGGTTTTCTCTCGTTCCTCCAGCCCCGTTGGGTCTGGACGCCATGGTACATTCGTGGCCGAGGCTACATATGCTTTTCCCCCAGTCGCTCTGCTCCCGGGGGTTCTGGAGCGGGTCCGCCAGGACAATGTCCCTCTGAGGAGAGACCTGCTGTCCCAGGCGCAGGGCCGGGTTCTTCGCCCCGCCATATAGCGACTGTGGGCACAGTACCTAGAGGTGGGTCTAACAGCCGGAGCAGTCGAGACCCTCCTCAGCTCCAGGGCCCCGTCCACACGGAGGATGTACGGCCTGAAGTGG
>NC_060172.1:36074231-36086137 GCF_021292245.1 Micropterus dolomieu
GGCTGGCTGGGCCACTCCGCACACATTCATTTGGTTTTACAGTCTTGACCTTCCTTCGGCACCTGGCACTCGTGCGCTCTCCTCTTAGTCGTGCCACTTTATTGCACACTGGGGCAGGCGGGGTTTTCGGCACGGTTTAGTGGGTATTTCGTTCCCATAGTGTCGTAACCGACGCAGTTCGAGTTCCCTCGAAGGGGCACGAGTCGGGTTACGTATGTAACCCTGGTTCCCCGAGAAGGGGAACGAGACACTGCGTCGGCCCGCCGCACCTCTCTCCCCGCCTGAAGCGCCTGCTTCATAGTTTAAGCTAATGATGAGTGTGTACAGGTGTGCTTTATACTCCTCCGGTTATTCCGTCACACCTTACCATTCTAGCAACAAACCAATAGGATTGGAGTGATTTAATTCACGTTCAGACCTGCTACGCCTAGAGGCGTTCCCATAGTGTCGTAACCGACGCAGTGTCTCGTTCCCTTCTCGGGGAACCGGGGTTGCATACGTAACCCGAGACGTTACGTGCATGCTATTTGTCCGAGCGGACACAGTGGGGAGAGAGAGAGAGAGAGAGAGACAGACGGAGGGAGTGAGTTGTGGGGCAGTTGCGTTGTCCAGCGCCAGAAACCGTAATGAAAAGAACAGAAAGTTGACATCATTCGGGAGAAATGTACGTAAGCGCATTGCATTCACCAAAGAAAAAAAAATTGGAAGCCTTATCTCATAATTAAAACATGTCATAATTACGAGAAAAGATGTCGTAATTATGAGATAATTTTTATAAGTTAAATGGGAATCCGGGACAACAATGTGAGTCTCAGGTCTCAGAACAAGTTATTGTGGTCTTTTTGAGTAACTCATCAGCTGTTCCACAGAGAAGACATACAGATTAGAAAGAAAAGCCAGCAAATGTCCTGCAATTAGTGATCAAAAAATGGCATTGCCAAAACTAGCGACACAGTGATGTCTATGAAGATTCTCAGTCATCCAGGTCATAGTTATCCAACGAAGGTTAAAATCAAGGGCAACTGGACTTGGTTGAAGATACTGTTACCTCATCCAAAGGACTTCTTCAGTTCAGAACTGAAGAAGTCCTTGGGACTGTACAGGGCCATCTTATCAGCTTCCTCCTGCTGCAGCCTCATCCGCATGTGCATGCTGTCATGTTTACACAGTAGGCTTAGACAACACAAATGACTAATACTACCACTTTCATGAGTGGCTGTCTTAGTTTCCGTCGATCCGCTTTGTGGTGTCAAATACAAAGTGTTTCTTATTCAAAAGAGAATATTTGCATATCCTGAAGAAAATCTAGAATGCTGCTGTTGCTTCTGGTAATCAGTGTGTTCACTAATCAAAGTTCCGTAAATTGTCAAAAACAATATTTTAAAAATACCAGGTTTTAATTGTTACAGTAGCGCCCCCTCTGGGTAGAAATGTATGAACTGTTACACACTTGTTCAATGAATGTACAACATTCCCAAATTTGGTTGCATTTAGCATTGAAGAGTTATGGCTCATTCAGTGCACAGGCCATGCATCAAAAGTTTGTTACCCAATTACAGACAGACATATATACACCCAGAACATTCCACAGTGCATTTTTTGAATTTGCCTCTGGGAGAATGTAAACGGCAGGAACAAGATGATAATTCACAATAAACAGTCTGACATCTGGGAAACAGAGTCCATCTTGACTGCCTTTGAGCACCAAGCATCATTGATGTAAAACACAGAGTCCACTTGCTCTCATCTTGCTCTGTCCACTGACCACCTGCCGAGTGCTTGATCCGGCAAGTTGATGGGGCAGGTCTCTATAACGATGTTGGCACAACTGTCTCTGATTTCCGCTGCTTAGCCAACATGAGTCCAGACCTTTACAAGCAGCTGGGCCAACATTGCTCCTTTCCCGGCTCTCTCCTCTGAGTGTACCCGTCGTGGTGCCTGGTCCAGTATTTTGGGGCGGGTGGATCGTGGTCCGCTGCTCTTAATCCAAATACACTGTCTTCCTTTTCCAATGACTGATTTCTGTCATTTGTAATACTGCATATTCTGCAATAAAGCCGGAAAAAAATGTTTCCAAAAAAAAAAGTTTGATAAAGATTGGACAAAATATGTGTTTATATGATGTTTTATATATGCAAATGGATATGGCCTTTATCACTTGAATCGGCATTATCCAAGGAACACAGTATTGTTTTGTACGGCTCACGGTTCATGAGATAAAACGTAAAATGCTTAATAACCAACCACATCATGGCAGTACTGAACACATCCTTGGGGGGACACACAGCTGATTGAGGAGAATTGATCTTGTCTATATTAAAACAGCCATTCACGTACACATGCGTCTATTGATTGAACTTCTTTATGTAAATGCTCCGTACTTGTACCTTTCTAGTCTTTTTGACCACTCAAAGCCAATAAAGCCAAACAGCTTATTTGCATTGTCGTCCTTTTTTGGAAGACAAATGGGTAGGAGCATCATAAAAAGGCAACCAGTTAGTTGTTAGTAGCTTCTGGGTATACATATTTTCTCTTGGGAGTTTAAGGACCAATTGCACCAATTTATTTTGCGATGTCTGCAGCTTCTTTTTAAGGATCTTAGGTGCACTTATACACCAGGAGAGGCATGCAATATCAAAATGATGCTGGATTGGAGCCCCTGCTATCAAAGACTCCTTCAGCATTAGTTAAAAATTGTTACTTCCAACACTTGTTCAGGAAAATGCAAACCACATAGGCCCATAACTTGACCCACACTTTTACGGGCACGAAAACATGGGGCAAATTTCATGCAATGGTACACACCATGAGTGGTGGGGTGTTTGATTTCAAGTGTGAGCTTACTGCATATGGGATCAGTAATGTTTTGCGTACAGCATGCACTGTGTACCGTAAAGCATTTATCAGGTGAACCAAACTGGACTCTTGTGATTACAGCACTCTTGCTTCATGTTGCATGGCATTGTTTAAAACACAATTCCTAACCCTTGACACCTTTGCATTGACACATAATGGTGCTTACATCAATCAAAACAAGGCTTTGTCTAATGTGTCTATACAGTAGTTTGAATTTGAAGCTTTCAAAAACAAAATAGAAATTTGGCATGCCCTCAATTACAGGGAAGAGCAGTTTGGCCCATATTGGCCCATAACTGATTTTGCGAATGACACACATGGCATGAGTTTGCTGGGTGCGTTTGGCATGGCTGTCCATTGTTAGGAATTACAATTTAAATGGCATAAGTATTTTTATTTATATTATTTATAATATATTTATTTTTATTTATTTATAATACAATAATGATAATAATATATTTATTAATTGACTTATTCAGGCAGCCTGATAATAAGGAATTGCAGTAATCCAGCCTAGAAGTATCATCGTGAGACAGGATGTTCCTGATGTTTGAAATATATTGCGTAGGTAAAAAATGGCTGTCTTTGAAGTTTGTTTTATGTGAGAGTAAAAGGACATGTGCTGATCAAAGATAACTCTCAGATTCCTCACAGTGGTGCTGGAGGCCAGGGCGTTGCCATGCAGAGTAAGTATATCGCTAGATAATGTGTCTCGGAGGTGTTTGGGCCCCAGTACAATAACCTCAGTATATATCTTAGAAAATTACAGGTCATCCGGGTTTTAACATCCGGAAGGCAGCATGAAGTTTAGCTAACTGATTGGTTTCATCTGCCTTGATCAATAGATATAATTGAGTATCATCTGCATAACAAGGAATGTTTATGAATTGTTTCCTGATAATATTGCCTAAAGGAAGCATATATAAGGTGAATAGGATTGGTTCAAGGACAGAACCTTGTGGAACTCCGTAACTAACTTTGGCGTGCATTGTTAACATGTACAAACTGTTGAAACCAGCTTAGAGCGGTTCCTTTAATGCCAATTACATGTTTTTTGTCTGATGCAATTAGAAGGTAATTTGACATTTTTGTTGTAACACATGATAGCTGTGAGAACAGCTGCAGGACAGAGAGACTGACACAAGGGATGAGGCACAAAATAATTTATTGGCATTCTAGTATAATAGTGCTGAAGAGTCTGGTTGTGGGAGAGCTGAGGGAGGGACTTGTGCAACTGTGAACTGTGCAAGGCAGGAGAACAGGCAGTGGGGGATTGAGTAGCTGAGCGGAGAGCTAGAGAGAGTGGCTACTTTAAAGTACTGTGGTACATGGCCTCTTAATAAAGACAGATTGATCATATCTAGTAAAAAAGTGCTGACTTAGGGTAAAACTTCTTTTTAAGCAGCCTAGTTGGGGTGGGGTCTAATAGGCAAGTTGATGGTTTACAGTGCATCTCGAAAGTATTCGCAGAGCTTCACCTTTTCCACATTTTGTTATGTTACAGCCAGGGCCAGGTTTTGAAATTAGTGAGGTCCAGATTTTTTATTTTTTTTAATACAACCTGTTTACAGTAATTCATACCACAATTACACATAAACACAACCAAAGTTATACACAGTAACTCAAAGTACTTATCTATAATGAAATACACAAAAAAAGGACCTGTCAGCCAGAAATACTTTGTTAACCTGTTACCAGCTATTTCCCCATTGTAGAACAGGCTATCTTAATTGTTCGTAATTATAAACTGTGCCCCTAATTGTTAATTCTGCTACATAACAATTTCATCTTTTCAATTCAATTCAATTTCAATTCAATTTTATTTATATAGCACCAAGTCACAACAACAGTAATCTCACAGCGCTTTTCATAAAAGAGCAGGTCTAGACCGTACTCTATGATGTTATTTACAGAAGCCCAACAGTTCCCACCAAGAGCAAGCAATGGGCAACAGTGGCAAGGAAAAACTTCCTTTTAAGAGGCAGAAACCTCAAGCAGAACCATGGCTCAGGGTGGGCGGCCATCTGCCGGTTGGGGTTGAAGGAGAGAGAGAGAGTGCAAGAGAGGAACAGAGAGAAAGAGAGAGAGGGATGGAAGGAGAGAGAGAGGGGAGGGAGGGAGCCTACACAATATACACACAGAGGTACAGACAGTAAAGGTGATGTTGCTATAGATTAAATGAAAATGGTACAGATATTTATAGTAGTGTTAATGATAATAATCGTAATGTTAATGATTATAATAACAATAATAACAATGGTTAAGTGAGAGTGCCTCCAAATCAATTGGATCACTTGACACTCGTGTTATAGGCCTGCCATTAACAATTGCCTCAACTTCACACAACAATATATGAAGGCATTTATCGTCAAGAGGCTGCTGTTTCAGAACATGGTTGAGGATTTTCGTCACAGAACATATCTGTCGCTCCCAGATGCCACCAAAATGTGAACCTGCTGGTGGGTTGAACATCCAGGTAATGCCCTTTTGCATGAACATTTCTTTGAATTGCTTCACACATTTCTTTCTCTGCTCCTACTAGATTCGTTGCCAATGATGATCTCACGACAGACACTTGACCTCTCCTAGCAACAAATCTCCCTGAATGCGTTTATGCACGAGTCAGTTTCAAGTGTGTTGGCAACTTCGATGTGAATTGCTCTAACAGTGAGACAGGTGAACAATACACCATATCTTTTTACTGTACTTCACCCACATTTCACTTTGAGGGGCCCAAAATAGTCTATGTACACATTAGTGAAGGGTAGCTTGTCAGGTATTAGGCGATCTTGTGGCAAATTTGCCATCCTCTGTTCTCCACGTTTTGCTGAAATCTTTTTACATGTTACACACTTTGACAATATTTTCCTAGCAGCAGAGTCTCCTTGCGGGATCCAGAATCTCTCTCTCAGCCGGAAAGCATGTAATTTCTCCCACAATGTCCTGTTTCTTTGTGGATATGTCTGAGGATCAACGTGGAGACATGATGATCTTTAGGAAGTATCACAGGTTGTTTAACATCTGCTGGCAGTGCCTACTGATGCAATCTTCCACCAACCCGTAAAATCCCATCTTGCACAACAGGATCAAGCTTGACAATGTGACTGCTTCCTTTAAGTTTGTCACCTTTCTGAAGAGATTTTAAGTTCATCACTAAAGCATTGATTTTGACAAAACATGATAATCTCGACTTCTGCCATAACAAAATCTTCAGTGGTGAACAAAGACCCCTTGACAGTTGACTTGAACTGTTGCATTTTGTGTGTAACCATTTCAGTTTTCTTTGCATGACTTAAATGATGACTTAATTGCGCTCAGTCTTTGAAGCAGTTTTTTAACCTTTATCATCCATGGAACTGCCCTTTTTAAACAGTGCCACTCTGAATAATAACAAATGAGCTTGTTAAGTGGATTCTCATGCATGTTGGTGGCAGACACACATACTGCTTCTTTCACTTCAGCATCATCTTTCTGTATTTCTTTCATGTCTGGTGAAACTGGCCAGTGTTTCCTGTCCTTTGTCAAAAACTCCAGTTTTGACACATTCTGAATGTTTCTGCAGGCATTCCTTGTGACGCATGGTCAGTGGGATTCAACTCGGAATTAACATACATCCATGTAGCCTATAGAAAACATGTGACACAAGGCAAATGCAGTGCTGAAAAGTTAAGGGAGGCAGGTGCAGCAAAGTGCCTCAATATTGAGTTTATTTTATGCTGTTCTTTTTGTACCTGAAGACAGCAGTGAGGATGCCTGCTGCAGGGTGGGTAGTGACATGTTACAAGTAACATCATTTTGCTAAATAAATAAAATAAAAAAAGTAATTGGCACCTAGTTCCTTTTTTAAGCCTACTTTTACTCTTTACTCCAGTATTTTCTGTGGGCCAGTAATCTACTTTTAATTTCGCTACATTTTCCATTCATACCTTCATAACTTCTCCAGTCTGTAATCTGCAATAGGCTTCATTAACCGAATGAGCTGTCGGCCAGGCTGTGTGCGCGCAGTTATGCAGAAGAGCGCCAGGTCTCCTCTGTGGTACAAAGAGACGGGCGCTTATCACATATATGAATGAGCTGGGCAGATATAAACATTTAGAAAATCAGGAAAATACCTTTTCAGTTAAAGGCTTAATTGTATACTGAAACAACTGAAATCCAGTGAGCGCTCTCCATGGCACTGGTGGCCGTGTTGGAAAGCAGTCTGCGTCGCTCTTTAACAAGCCGGCCGGCACCTACCTTTACTTTCTATTAACGGCGCATTAAAAGCGTGTTTAGTCTCTGCAGAGCAAACGTAAACTTCACAGAGTAACATCCAAGTCTGATGATCACTAGAATGATTCTGATAAATTAACAGTATCCTGTTGTTGAAAAGAGCATCGCTTTCTTTTGATGGATATTCGCCTTTTTTTGTTTGTTTGTTTTTAATAGCCTACTGTTTAATGGAGATGTGTGTCGATAAACAGAATGTCGCCGGTGAAATATATATAAAAATAATCTTGGCTTTCACTCAGCAGCTACCAGCTGTTATTTATTCAGGAAACAATCATATTGGAGATGCACAGAGAGAGAAAATATGGTGGATAAAACAGTCCTGTTGGGCTTTACGCAATAATTCTTTGCGTTGTGAAGATTATTTAGGTGCTTTAGGAATAATCATATTGTTTTGGCTGCTTGTGCTACTGCAAAGCAAGAGGTTTGGTTGGCTACATGTCCATAATAAGATACATGCAACAATAGTTGGCTGGGCAGCAAGCATGATATTTTAAAGTGATCTTATCAACACATTCATGGAGATTTAAAAAGAAAAATAATTATTAAACAGAAATAGCTAAACCAACAAAGCAAATTGCATTCCCTAGAAATAACCATGTTGCAGCTGTTTCTAACCTGATGAATAGCATAAATAAAATATATTATTATATTTATACATGAGTAGGTTTGTCTTTTTTTCTTTTCCTTTTTATGGGAGTAATTGTACTTTTTCTTGAGTAAAGATTTTGAGTACTTTACCTGCCACTGGCCAGTGGCACCAATACTAGCGCTGACATAGTGAACATGAGACAGCAGAGATGAGGTTAATAGCAGAACAGAGTCAAAGCCAGCACAGTCCAAAGCAGCAGTTTATGGTAAGATTGATGATGATATGGCTTATTTAGTTATCTACTCAAGGGATCAGCTGAAGTGATTACTTTACTTTAGGGGTGTTAGATGGATGTTTCTAGTTTTGAAAATGTATTTTAAAGGTTAATTTAGTTATGTACTCAACTTGCATAAAATTTTCAAGAATGCAGGTATAAAGGTCTGTAAAGACTCAGAGGGCCCGACTAATGCTGGAGAGCAGGCTGACCAGGGACAAACTCCTGGGCCACTTTTTTGGCCTCTGTCCGTGACCATCCTTGACCTTAAAAACATGTGCCAGGAGGTGTGCATGTGTCTCTGCTACGTGTCCATAAACAATTGAAAAGTAGTCAAAATGTTCACACAGAGAGAAGCGTCCTGCAGTATTTTAAGAGGAAGAGGACAGAGGTCACAGGAGCAGGAGTGGAACAAACTGAGGAGGACGAGCTTGTAAGTTATATGGACAGCTAGTAGACATAATATATTCTAAAACTCACATGGTAAAAAGACTTTGTTAGGCCAACGGCAAGTCATCAGAGTTTGCATTGAAGACAGTTCTGTGTTGACATTGTTGAACATTGTTTGCAGGGAGAGTCAGGGCCAAGTGAGACACAGGAAATATCACAGACAGCTCACAAGTGTAACGTTAGGATAACTAAATACATTTGTACTGTGGCTACACTAACTAGCAAGCTGTTCCATAGTTTTTATGGTAGACGGTTTTGTTCTAGTTATATTATACTCCCTCTCTCTGACCCTCTCCCTCTCCGAGTTTTCATAATCTCCCCTCTCCAGTCTATTCTCCATCTTCTGTCACTACAAAGATCCTCTTTCAGCCACACTAATAGTACAATCTGTTTTCAATAGCATATTATGTTACATTACCAATCCAATCTATCCAATGTGTAACTAACTGCAACAACTCATACCACACAATTTGTTTGTATTTTTGATTTCACCCCTTAGTTCTTAGTGCACAAATATTGTATTAATTTCATAGGTGTAATTTACACTGTGGATACTGGGGACATGTCTCCATCACTTTTTTTAAAGCATTTGTTAAATATGTTCTGAAAAATGGCTTGCAACAAGAAATGTTTAAAAAAACAAATAAAATTACTTTGAGAAAGGTTTATTTGCACAATAAGAAAACATGCAATGCAATTTAAAGATCAAAGAAACAAATGTGCATTGTTCAAAAAAGTTTAAGCTAAAAAAAAAATCACTTTATTTAAATAAAGACATAAATTGGTACAGAAAATGTCCCCAGAATGCAGGAAATTGTGTTTAGTGCTCAAATTTTTCTAGGGGACCCCCATTTATATATTTCAGCATTGAATATTTCATCATATAGTGTATATCTCAGTTTTTATTTATTTTTTTACATTTGGGAATACTTTGGGAATACTACTCTATTTAATTTCCTTAAATAATTTTAACAGACCATGGTAAACAAATGAATACTTTAAAAGAAGAGCAAGAAAAACAAACCAGCAACAACAACCATAACAACAGTAAAAACTAAAAATGAATTCAACTTGCCATGGTCATTTCTTTAATATTTAAGAATCTATGTAATTAAGTGGAAGTGGATACATTATATTTAATATTACAATATGAATGACTGAGATTTTAATCAGGAATTGAAAACTGAAAATTAAGCATGTTCAGGTACACTATTAAATGCTATTTTGCAAACCAAGAAATAAAAGAGTTTCACATATGCAAACAAATATAAAGCCAAAAACAGCTTTTTGTTAGTAGTCATGTTGGTTTAAAAATTGTCAAAAGAATAGTTTGATTTTATTCTTACAGATCACTATACTATACTCACAGCTCTCCTGCTGCTATAGCTAACATAACAACAACAGCATGTCTTATTGAACTTGCGAGTAAGCTGAATGATCATGATAATTTAATGTTACTGACACAAACATCATGGCTGGAACAGCTGGAGTAGTGTTGTGTGGCTTGGTCCGAGACACTTTGTTTGATTCCCATTTACAGAGCCAGGGCTAAGGACAAACATCAGATGTTTCTTTAGCGCACACTGGTGAAGGATATTCCCTGAATTTCACAAAAAGAAATGTATTGGATTAGAATCACTTACACCACTTTTAAGTTGACAAATTGTATTTTAAATATATGCAGGAAGCATACAATACCATGTCTCTCATTTCTCCTCTGGACACACTTTACAGCAGGCACCGCAAGGGCAGCAGCAGCGAGAGCAGTAATGCCGGAGCTGAAAGAGGAGACCGCTGGTTGTCTCTGGAGCTGCTTCAGTTTTTTCTACCTTCATTTGCCCTTGATACATTTTGGCAGAAGCTTGTTCTGTTATCTGCACTGATGTATGCCCTATGATTGTATCCCCCTTGAATGTTTGATTAGCTTTGTCACTAGTTGTCCTAGACACTTTTTCTTTGACGTGGAGTTTCTCAATCTCATTGAGCATCTGAAGCTTAAGTTGTTGGAGCTCTGTGTATATTTTATCGAGGCTTGTGCGGTCTCTCTCATGGTCACTTTGAGATGTTGTGTCCTTACTTAGTCCTTGTTCCAGCTTTGCCTTCTCCCATGGTTCCTGTTCTTTTTGTAACCATGTCCTCTTAAGAAACTTATTGATGACCTTTAGTCTTTTCTCCAGGTTGTTTGTCATCTCATGACCCCAGCGCTTTGTCTGATCAATCTCCTTCCGTTCCATTTTAGTATCCTTCCATATATTTCGCAAACAATCTCTTTTTGACATTTTTTTTCCTGTAAAATATTTGTGGTCTGCCACCAACTCAGACAGTGTTCCAAGCTTCTGTTTCTGTTCATTTTCCACTTTTTCACCCTCCACTACCATCAGCAAACCTTTCCTCTCAGTCTTCAGGTATTTACCCTTTTTGCAAAGACCAAGTTTATCATCATCTAACTTCCACTGATTCACAAATTCTTTAGTCAGGATTGTGACATCTGACCCCCGAACATCCTGGTCATTCTCAGATTCACACTTTTTAAGTTTATTTAAATCCCGTTTTACGATATCTTGCTGCTGCTGCGATTCTGCGACACCATCGGTTTGTACCGCCTTGTCAAACTTCACTGTAACCACCTGTTTCTTCTCTCTTTGCATGAGCTCATAATAGCCAATGACCTTATTTATCTGTTGTTCAAGATCATCACACGTGTGTTCCAAGATTGAGTTTAACTGAATTATGTCTATAGTTTTCTGTTCTAATTGCTCCATATTGTTTCTAATATGTATTGTTTGATTCAGCAATTTTGCTCTTTGACTTCTATTGGAGTTCATTAAATGGGTGAGTAGGTCATGTCTTTCCAGCTCAGACAATTCGCCATCCATCGTCTTCTTTTTGTCTCTTTCCTCTTTTATGTCTTGTTTCTCTTGTTCTAATAAGTCAGTTTGTGTCTGCATGTCAGACCGCATCTGGTCACAGTCCACTTTCTCTTTGTTCAGCAGCTCATTCCTTCTATTCAGATCCTCTCTGTCTCGCTTCAGTTCTGCCTTCAGTTTTCCAAGATTTTGTTTTTCCATCTCAAACTTTTGCTTCCACATATTTTCCATGTGTTCTCTCTGGATGTCCATGTCGGAGAGCATACTTAGCAGACTTTCCCTTTCTCTCTCTAAAATCTCAGTGTCACCAGCCACGCTTTCTTTCTGTTTATCAAGTTCTCCAAGCTTTTGTTCCAGTACAGTGTACAGCATTAGCACATCCTCATTGTTTTGTTTCAACCTGTCCACCTTGTATTTTACGCCTTCACTTATCTTCACATTTTGCTGTAGAAGTTTTGCTCTCAGAGTTTCTATGGATTTCATTTTACTCATCAGTTGATCTTCTCTTATTTTCAGCTCTTCCCTTTCTCTGTCCATTATGTCCTTTTCATTCAAAAGCATTTCTCTCCCTTTGTCATTGTCAGTCTTCATTTTCGTG
>NC_060172.1:36086237-36103833 GCF_021292245.1 Micropterus dolomieu
AAACGCTTTTCTTTTAGGCAGGCTGGAGCAGAAAACAACTCACCTTTCTCAAGTTGTACAGTAATGTCACATGTGTATGAAGGTGGATCAAACAAGCTAATCTTAAATGTCAAAGTAGAGAGGAGCCTAGTAGGCCTATTTATTTTCATTCATTACACAATATGAATAAGCTATGCAGACAGTTGTAAAGAAAGAACATCTTTTTCTTCTGTTCTCTACTTGTTATAGTTACACAGTATTAGGGGTGTGGGCTGTATTAAAAGTATCCACTGTTCTCCCATGCTCTAACACACAGTAACGATGAAATGTGTGCTGTTCTCACATTCTTCCTCTGTATGTACACATAAACAACAAGGCAGGGAAATATAAAAGGAATTTATTTTATTGTTCAGTGTACATGCTCACATCTGAAACAAACTTTATGTGCTTGATAACTCTCCGCAGACATCTACACGTCAATACCGATTTATATTCATAGCGGCAAGCTCCACATAGGGGACACAGGAAGTGACATATAACACCTTCATGCGGCGTCATAACCGCGTAGCAAATTCACAGCCGCACCGGCAGAGCTCCAGAATATGCAACTCGGCCGGCTCACACGCGGACGCGCTTACAAGTGCGAGGGCCCGCCCAACGCTGCTTGCAGCTTTAATTATATATATTATTATTTATTTTATTGTTGTGACTAGAGCAAAGGGGTGTTGCAACTACTGGCAGGAAGTGTACACTACCTATAAAAAAAGAAGGAAGGATATGAGGTGAGACCCAATCAATCTGATTGCTAAATTCTGGCAGCCAATGAACGTTTGGAAATGGGGTGAGGTCCTTTCTGACGATCAGTTATTTAAGTTGTGGACCCTAGAGCTCAAGGGTGGGGGGGATAATCATTCTACAATCGGCGTGCGTAGTTGCTTGCGGAAACCAGTAAAACATTCCCAACCCAGCAGCAAAAACACGGTTTATGGTGTTTCTTTCTTTTATGGTCATTCAGTGGGATGGTGTACATTCTTTTAAGATGTACATCCTTTGTGACATTTGATTTAAAGAACTTTGACAATCAGTAACCTATATCTTACTGCCAGGGGAGAGACCTGGTTGGCACCCTGAATAATAATAATAACTTAAACTGTGCAAACTAAACTGTCACAAACTTAAGAAACTGTCTTAGATTTCTCCCTCTTCTTCCGGACTGGTAAGTTAGTATTCTTGTGCTTTAACATCCACACTGCCTAGATTAACACACCTCATTACAGATAAAAAGTAAACTGGTCCTTTTAAAGAACTCATTCCAGATTATGTGTTCATTGCCCTACTCTCTGGAATCTAAAGTGACGGAGGAGTGAAGTGATTGACTAGGAAACTTTTGAATCTTGAGTTAGACATTCAATACAGACGGTCAGGCCATTACCTAGTATAAAAATTAGCTTGTTATCAGAGGTTGCCCTTTTTCCAGAGTGGTAGCTGAATTCATAATGCGCTAAGGTCACCCAGGAAAGTGGTAAACCCATGAGAGCGGGGTTTCCTTGCAGTGGGCCGGTTGAGAAGTATGTGCATGACAGTATGCTGCAAGCAGCGTTGGGCAGGCCCTCGCACGTGTAGCGTGTCTGGGCGTAAGGCGGCCACGTTGCATATTCTGGAGCTCTGCCGGTGCGGCTGTGAATTTGTTACGCGCTTTGGACGCTGCATGAAGGTGTTATACGTCACTTTTTGTGGCGCTACATAGCACTTGGCACGATGACTATAAATGAATATTGGTGTGTTCGGGGCAGGACAGTTATCAAGCACGTAAAGTTTTGTATAGATGTGAGCATATACACTGAAGTTACAACAACTTCCTGTGTCATGGTGAAGAGTTGATCTTTGATGCCAGGCCACAAACACACCCATCGACGAAAACTCACAGATAGCATAACTTTTCATCGTCAAAGCCTATAGAATGCACAGTACAAAATTTAAGTCGATCCGATTAATTCCCTAGGAGGAGTTTGTTAAAGTATGGACCTTGTAAAAGGCCATAAATGGGCTGTAATTGGTCATTCAAATCAAAATGGCTGACTTCCTGTCTGATTTCAGGTATGGCACCAAGAGGCTTGTTTCTGCATCTTGAGATGATACATGTACCACAAAAGTTTTGTGCATCTTGGTGATTCAGCTTTGAAAGGACACTTCCTGATTCCAGCAAGTGGCTCCAGGAGGTTGCGTGAATTTTTACCTGTAGATGTGTTCAGGGCGTGACCCTTATTGAATGTGTGAAATTTGGTAGAGATATGAGCATGTACAGTGAAGTTACAACAACTTCCTATGTCATGGCGAAGCATCAAACTTTGACGCAACGCCAAGGACACACCGTTATCCGGAAACTCACAAGATTCACAACATAGCATCATCAATGTCTTAAGGCTCTTCTGAGACTGTTTTAAAGCAGGTGAGGCAAATATGTTGGCAGTAGTAAATAACAGCGTAAAACTTGACGCTTCCTGTTGCCAGCAGGAGTACTAATAATCCTTACAATTTCAATAGGGTCCTCGCATGTTTCATGCTCAGGCCCTAATAATCCCTTCAGTTTCAATAGGGACCTCGCACGGTTCGTGCTCGGGCCCTAACTACAGAGTGTTTTGGATTTTTGTGACTTTCATCTCAGGGAATTTCCAAGTTTCACTCTTGTAAATTTACCACTTTCATTTTGGAAAGGTTTTGTGGATGGTTATCTCCCCTCTTTGGCTCCATATCTTTTGGTCATGTAAAATAGTAAATCTAAACATTTAGGATAATTATACACAAGGACTACATCCCAGAAACAGATCTTAGGATCTACTACCTAAATCACAATATGGATGTAATGTGCTTGCGTTAAGGATAACTTTATTCTAACAATCATCTCAGCTGTAACCACAGTGGAAAGCACACGTGGAAGTCAGGATGAAATCTAAAAATATTCTATCACTTGATTTGTATTCGTGCTTCTCATGATAAACTGTGAGTACAAATAATGTGTAATGTGTAGCCTACACTTACAGCCTAGTCAGGAAGATAGGGTAACATCGAGGTACCACGAAGATAACCTGCTCGGAGCAGTTTAGAGATGCAGTATAAATTGCAATGACAGCATACCTCGAATAAACCGTATCCACCTGTCGTAGTAGGAGTTAATTGGGAAGTTACGCCCGAAGTCACAAAGTTACTCCTGAAGCTACCTGGATAAGCCAGTTACCTCACTTCGTAGTACAGGCCGTGCCTCCTCTGGATCTGTACCTGCCTGCCTGCAACTTTTTCTTGCCCCATTCCTGTTTACCTGTGGACACTCAGTTATTTCTGTTTAAACTTTCTCCCCCTGCCACTAAGCTTATGTATCTTTACCTTTTCAATTACTGAACTGCCTCGATTGTCTGCGTTATGAGTCATTACACCCCTTGCCACTGGATAGGGATAATTTTGTTATGTCTCTATTTTATTCATTTTTTTTACTTACTATTTACAACGAATGCGTAAGTGGTTATACAAAGGTTTTATGTGAACATTTGAATGGGTAAAGGTCAGATGCAAGTTGTAATGAAATGGAACAATAGTGAAAGCTACTTTTTAACTGACTGTGCCCTAACTTTTAGTCTACCTCGAGCCTTATCCTCATGCCCACATACTATACACATTACACTGTTATAGTCAATAATATTAATTATGGTTCAGGTCCATTTAAGAATCCCAGGACAATACATGGACAAAGAAGCCATTATTCATGTTACTAAATAAAAACCTGTGATTTTCTGCTATGATGGGCTGAGATGTTGAAACTAAATTCCCCTCGGGGATCAATAAGGTATTCCTGATTCGGATGTGTGTTGTGGAAACTGCTGATTACTGGCCAAAGATTAAATAAAAATAAAAAGAAACATTGAGATAAACAAAAATTTACTTACAGTGTATGTTTTGACTTCTTCCTTGTTCTTCTCCATCTTCCCTTGGGCTTGGATCATCTCCTCCCGGGTATTGTTCATCTCTACAGCAGCTTTTTCTATGTTAGCTTTTATCTCGCCCATAGTCAGAATTGTAGTTGTTGTATCTTTCAGTTTTTGTTCAAACTCCTCCCTTTCTCGTTGTATCTTTATCTTCATAATTTCTAGCTCGTGCCTCTCTTTCCTGGTCTTCTCCAATTGTTGGTCAAGCTTCTGTCTCATTTTCTTTGCTTGAAAAGTCATCCATTTGATTTGGTTCTTTTCTTCTGTAAAGTCCCTCCTGATTTGCTCTGTATCTCTTCCTACACTGTGCAGCATATTTCTGATTTCTTTGATTTCAAGAATCACTCTTTGCATGTCACTGTTCAATTTGTTCTTGGTCTCCATGCTGTCTTCCTCAAGCTGATTTTCTGTATGTTGTATTATTTCTCTGGTGCTGTCAACCTGTTGAAGTCTTATCTTCTGCTCATCAAATCTGCCCTCTATGTTCACTTCCAGCACCTGCTTTGACTTCTGCCCCTTAGTCTCATCTTGTCTTTCCTTCATGTCTTGTTTAGCATGTTCAACCTCTTCCTTTATCTTGCTGATCTCTTCCTTCTGTCTCCTGTTCATTCTTATCATTTTTACCAGGTCCTTTTTCTTTATTTCAATCTCAGTGCGCATCACTTCCATCTCTCTCATCTCTTTCATAGTCATTTCTAACTTGCTGTCCAGCTCCCATTTTTTCCTTTCAGTACTTTCCCTCATACACTTCATTGCATCCATTTCTACTTTAGCTAACTGCCTGTCTCTCTCAATGTTTTCTTTCTCTCTCTGTATTTTAGTTTTGATTATTTCTATCTCATCTCGTTCAGACTGGACCTGTGCAAACATGTTCTCTATAGCTTGTGTTTGCCTCTGCATATTACCCTTCAACTCTGTTACCCACTGTGTTATCTTCATGCTTACGTCTGTGTCTTGTTTTTGCTTTTCAGAGTCAGATTTCATGTATTCCATTCCAGCCATCTCTGTCTTCAGCTCCTGCTTCTTTCTCAGAGTCACTTCCAGTTGGTTTTGACTGTCTTCCAGCACATCCCAAAAACTCTCCATCTCTCTCTTGATTCTATTGAGTTTAATCTTTACAGTGTCAAAGGTGTCTTTTCCTTCTTTCTGTCTTACTCTGCTTTCCATCTCTGGGACAGTGGCTTTCTGCATTTCAACATCTCTTTGAATTTTTTTCCACATTTGCTTCATCTTGTTGTTAGTTACACTCATAGTATGTTTAATGTGTTCGATTTGATTTCTATGCTGTAAAAAATCCATTTTATTTCTCTTTAACTCTTGCTTTATGGCTACCATGATTTGTTCCATTTGTTCTTTTGCCTGCTTTGCTTCAAGCATTATTTTCTTATTTTTGTTCATTTCAGTGTCAGCCATCAACCTCTCTATTATCTCCTGCTCTCGCTTTATCTGCTCCATGGGTTTTTTACTTTCCTCTGATTTTGTCTTGTCATACATAATCATTTCCAACCTGTGTCGCTCATTGATGATCTCATTATGTTTTCTTTCCAGAGTTTCCCTCTCTTGGTATATTTCAGCCTGCATTTTCAGAAGTTGCATTTTTTCTTGAGTGGCTTCATTTTTATTCTCTTCGAGTTTCTCAATAACATTTTCTATCTGTATTCCCAGTCTTTTTATTATTAAACTCTGCCCATGTTTTTCAGCTATCAGTCTGTCAATGTCCTCCTGTTGCTGCTCCGTCTTTGTCTTCAGGTAGTACATTTCATTTCTTTCTGTTTGTGTCTCTTCCCAAAGTTGCTCAGTTTCCTCTATTAATTGGCATACCAAGTGTCTGTGTCTTTTAATATTCTCCATTTTGTTTTTTATGGTGACTTTTGTTTTTCTGTTTGTTAATTGCTGGGTGTTTTCCATTGTCCAGTTCTGTCTGTTAGGGTCATCATGCTATTCGGTTGTCTTTGGTCTGTTGGTCAAGGAAAAGGACAGAATAGTACTTAACCTTTTACACTGTATTGTATCTTTTATTTATATACACTCACCATATACTTTATTAGGTACACCTGTTCAATTGCTTAACACAAACAGCTAATCAGCCAATCACATGGCAGCAACTCAGTGCATTTAGGCACATAGACGTGGTCAAGACAACTTGCTGAAGTTCAAAGCGAACATCAGAATGGGGAAGAAAGAGGATATAAGTGATTTTGAACGTGAAATAGTTGTTGGTGCCAGATGGGCTGGTCTGAGTATTTCAGAAACTGCTGATCTACTGGGATTTTCACGCACAACCATCTCTAGGGTTTACAGAGAATGGTCCGAAAAAGAGAAAATATCCAGTGAGTGGCAGTTTTGTAGATGAAAATGCCTTGCTGATGTCAGAGGTCAGAGGAGAATGGGCAGACTGGTCCGAGATGACAGAAAGGCAATAGTAACTCGTTACAACCAAGGTATGTAGAATACCATATCTGAATGCACAACATGTCAAATCTTGAAGCAGATGGCCTACAGTACCAGAAGACCACATCGGGTGTCACTCCTGTCAGCTAAGAACAGGAAACAGAGGTTAATATTCGCACAGGCTCACCAAAATTGGACAATGGAAGATTGGAAAAACATTGCCTGGTCTGATGACTCTTGATTTCAGCTGCAACTTTCTTGAACATAACAGAGAGTTCACTGTACTCCAATAGCTTCCACAATCTCAATCCAATAGAGCACCTTTGGAATGTGGTGGAACGGGAGATTCACATTATGGATGTGCAGCTGACAAATCTGCAGCAACTGTGCTATCATGTCAATATGGACCAAAGTCTCTGAGGAATGTTTCCAACACCTTGTTGAAAGAATGCCACGAAGAATTAAGCAGTTCTGAAGGCAAACTGGGGTCAAACCCAGTACAAGCAAGGTGTGATCTGATGAAGTTGCCGAAGAGTGTGTGTGTGTGTGTGTGTGTGTGTGTGTGTGTGTGTGTGTGTGTGTGTGTGTGTGTGTGTGTGTGTGTGTGTGTGTGTATATATATATATATACTGCTCAAAAAAATAAAGGGAACACTAAAATAACACATCCTAGATCTGAATGAATGAAATAATCTCATTAAATACTACTTCTTTACGTAGTTGAATGTGCTGACAACAAAATCACACAAAAATTATCAATGGAAATCAAATTTATCAACCCATGGAGGTCTAGATTTGGAGTCACACTCAAAATCAAAGTGGAAAACCACACTACAGGCCGATCCAACTTTGATATAATGTCCTTAAAACAAGTCTAAATGAGGCTCAGTAGTGTGTGTGGCCTCCACGTGCCTGTATGACCTCCCTACAACGCCTGGGCATGCTCCTGATGAGGTGAACTCCTGGACAGTCTGTGTTGCAACGTAGCGTTGGTGGATGGAGCGAGACATGATATCCCAGATGTGCTCAATTGGGTTCAGGTCTGGGGAACGGGCGGGCCGGTCCATAGCATCAATGCCTTCCTCTTGCAGGAACTGCTGACACACTCCAGCCACATGAGGTCTAGCATTGTCTTGCATTAGGAGGAACCCAGGGCCAACCGCACCAGCATATGGTCTCACAAGCTCAGACCCCTTGTGAGACCATATGCTGGTGCGATCTCCTCTCGATACCTAATGGCAGTCAGGCTACCTCTGGCGAGCACATGGAGGGCTGTGTGGTCCCCCCAAAAAAATGCCACCCCACACCATTAGTGACCCACCGCCAAACCGGTCATGCTGGAGGATGTTGCAGGCAGCAGAATGTTTTTCACGGCGTCTCCAGACTCTGTCACGTCTGTCACATGTGCTCAGTGTGAACCTGCTTTCATCTGTGAAGAGCACAGGGCGCCAGTGGCGAATTTGCCAGTCTTGGTGTTCTCTGGCAAATGCCAAACGTCCTGCACGGTGTTGGGCTGTAAGCACAACCCCCACCTGTGGACGTCGGGCCCTCATACCACCCTCATGGAGTCTGTTTCTGACCGTTTGAGCAGACACATGCACATTTGTGGCCTGCTGGAGGTCATTTTGCAGGGCTCTGGCAGTGCTCCTCCTGCTCCTCCTTGCACAAAGGCGGAGGTAGCGGTCCTGCTGCTGGGTTGTTGCCCTCCTACGGCCTCCTCCACGTCTCCTGATTTACTGGCCTGTCTCCTGGTAGCTCCTCCGTGCTCTGGACACTACGCTGACAGACACAGCAAACCTTCTTGCCACAGCTCGCATTGATGTGCCATCCTGGAAGAGCTGCACTACCTGAGCCACTTGTGTGGGTTGTAGACTCTGTTTCATGCTACCACTAGAGTGAAAGCACCGCCAGCATTCAAAAGTGACCAAAACATCAGCCAGGCAGCATAGGAACTGAGAAATGGTCTGTCACCACCTGCAGAACCACTCCTTTATTGGGGGTGTCTTGCTAATTGCCTATAATTTCCACCTGTTGTCTATTCCATTTGCACAACAGCATGTGAAATTGATTGTCAATCAGTGTTGCTTCCTAAGTGACAGTTTGATTTCACAGGAGTGTGACTGACTTGGAGTTACATTGTGTTTTTTAAGTGTTCCCTTTATTTTTTTGAGCAGTGTATATATATTAGGGCTGGGCACGTTAACGCATTATTATTGCGTTAACACATCAATTAATTAACGCTGACTATTATTTTATCACACGTTAACGCAGTTTTTATTATTTTTTTGAAAGTCCGTTGCTCACTGGCTCTGAATACACATAAAGTCAAACCATGAGTCACAGGAGAGGCGGGATGTTGATCAGCCTGCAAATCACCCACCCAAATAAGCAGCGGAGGATCAAGGCTTCGGCAGACTATGCTGGATGCAGCGTGTGGGAGAAGCAGATAAACAAAAGCAAGACAAGCGATCAAATGCCACAGCAAATATTGTTAATATCTGGACGTGGGTTACCGACCTCGACAAAAAGAAACAAGCACTTGCTGTTGCCTTGGGGCTTGAGGGGAGAGCCCATGAAACAGCGATGGAAATACCTGCGGAGGATTTGGACGAGGATGACGGTATGACAACATTGATGACAAAGTTGGACGGCGTGTCCTTAAAAGAGGAAAAGGACCGCATATAAAGCCTACCCTTGTTTTGATGGCATAGCGAAAGGATATTTCAGTTCCCATGGCAGACTACATAATTGACTTCGAACAGCGTTATAACTGGATGAAAAAGTATAGTATGACGCTCCCTGATGCTGTGCTAGCTTTTAAGCTACTAGACACGGCCTTGACGAAAAAAGCAGACAGCTAGCACTGACGGCCTGCACTGAGTTGACTTTTTCTTCCATGAAATCGGCTCTTAAAAGGATTTTCAGAGGGAAAACGGCAGGCTCGTTAAACGGAATACAAGTGAACCAGGATGTGGCGTTTTTCACAGAACAAAGACCACAAGGTAGAGGAAAATGGAACGCTACATTGCACAGTGGACAGCTAAAGCAGCCTTTACCGGGGACTAATCCACTGGAAAAAGTTTGGTAAGAGATCCAGGTGTGCTATTTGCCAGCGCACATTTCATTGGGCTAAAGACTGTGCCCATAAACAAACTTAACAAGAATAACTGAAGATGCAAATGTAGAGGAATTTAACATTACACTGTTTACAAAGGCTTCCATGTCAGACGCAGAGATATTCATGACTGAATCATTGGGATCAGCTATTATTGACACTGCTTGTACCCGTACTGTGTGTGGAGAGAAATGGCTGGAAAACTATGTTGATGGCCTCACCCAAGATCAGGTGAACCAGCTGAATAAAAAAACAGAAACTCCCAGTTGCAGACCATTTCGGTTCGGAGATGGGAACTTGGTATATTCCACAAGAAATGTGAAACTACCAGCTAAAATAGGAATGACAAAATGCCATATTGAAACTGAAGTTGTCAAAGTTGACATTCCATTCCTGCTGAGTAAAACGTCTCTGAAAAAAGCAGGGACCATTCTAGACATGGAAAAGGACAGTGCAGTGATGTTCAAACAATCCATTCCTTTGGAGTTCACTAGTTCTGGACATTACTGTGTCAATATCAGAGACAAAGACTGGAGCAACGGACTGCATCCAGAAGGTCACATGAGAAAATGGATGTGACTGACACACTGCCCTTGACTGGGCCCTCATGGCTAAGAACAGTATGTTGAATGTTCATGGCTACAGCCCATATCAACTAGTATTTGGACAGAATCCTAACCTTCCTTCTGTATTAGTAGACAAACTACCTGCTCTAGAAGGTACCACTGTGAGTGTTAGAATAGGAGAGCACATTTCTGCTTTACATGCTTCTAGGAAAGCATTCACAGAAGCAGAGTCTTGTGAGCAAATAAGAAGGGCACTACGTAAGCAGCTTAGGCCTACAGATGATGTCTATGTGACAAGAGACAAGGTCTATTACAAAAGAGCAGACTGTCCAGAGTGGAAGGGACCAGGCATAGTTATTGGTCAGGATGGAGCTGTTGTATTTGTAAGGCATGGGGGGACTCTTGTTAGAGTACATCAATCCAGGCTCCGTAAGATAAACACCCAAGATCAGAAATCTCAAGTCGAGCAAACTCTGCTAGACAGCAGTGAGACAGCAAGTGAAAAAAGCAGCTTAACAAGTGTAGCAGAAAGCTCAGATAGTAAAGAAAACATCAGCGACAGAGAGGTGAATACAGGTGAAATGGTTCATCCTAACATGACTCAAATCGAAACAGATGTTGGTAATCCTATCTCTTCTGCTGGTGTAAAGTTAAAAACGGAACAGACTATAACATTTATGAAAAGGGATGGTGGTGGTCTACAGAGAGCCAAGGTCTTAGGCAGAGCAGGCAAAGCCTCTGGTAAACACAAAAGCTGGTTTAATCTGCAACATATTGAACCTGATGGCAGTGATGGACAAAAGGAGTCAGTTGATATGTCATGTGTTGATAACCTTAACACTGAATCAACTGATAAAGAAACTGATGTGCTTATAACAAAAGAGTTTTCATTTGATGCAGCTAAACAGGATGAAATAATGAACTGGTACAAAAACAATGTTTTTGAGGAAGTTGATGATGCAGGTCAAAAGTGCGTCTCTACCAGATGGGTCTGTAGTCTCAAAGAAACCCCCAATGGTATTATGCCCAAAGCACGATTCGTAGCCAGAGGTTTTGAAGAGCTTAATATTCATGAGCTACAGAAAGATTCCCCCACCTGTGCTTCTGAGTCTCTTAGGCTATTACTAGCAGTAATCTGCCAAAATAAGTGGCAAGTCCATTCTATGGACATCAAATCTGCTTTCTTACAGGGCATGCAGTTGTCCAGAGAAATCTATTTGCGGCCTCCTCCTGAAGCAGACAACAAAAATATCCTATGGAAACTGAACAAATGTGTCTACGACCTTGCAGATGCATCGCTGTATTGGTATAACAAGGTGAAAGAAATCATGTACCCATCATCTGGGTACAGATGTGATCCCTACACTAAAGTCTGCATTCCATGTTGGACATGAAGAGCATGAACATTTCTGCTATGTGGGAATGGACTTTGCTACTATTAATGGTGCAATCCATGTACATCAGCACAGTTACATTGAAAACCTACAGCCTATTCGCCTGCAGGCAGCACGTGCAGTGCAGAGAGATACCCCCCTTACTAAGATTGAAAAAGAGCAGGACTTAACACTGCTCCATGGCAGCATTGGTGGCTACGGAGCGCCATCTCTGGCTCAACCTCTCGGGCATCCAGGGGAAGTTGAAGGCTTTTCTCCTGGATGTGCCCCTCTCTCCTACTGACCTGTTTGGTGAGGCAGTGGATGCTGTCGTCAGCAGGTTTCAGCACGCTGAAACGCAGGGAGAAGTGTTTGAGCAATATCTCCCCCGCTGGTTTGGTTCCAGGACAGTGCCGGCTGAAGAGAGACGAGCTCAGCCCTCGTCTAGCTCCTACCGCCGGAGCCAGAAGCGAGACGCATATTTCCACATCTCCATCCGTCCCTCTCACAGGAAGTTCCTGAGGTTCGCCTTTGGGGGCACGGTGTAGAAGAAGAGCGTGCTGACGCCCGCCCAATGGCCTACGTTCCTAGGGGTGGTGTGGGACTCAACGACTATGTGGGCCCACCTGTCGCCTGCACACGTCGGGCCCATTTTGTCCACAGTGACCAGAGTGCAGTTAGGCCGCACCATCACTGTAAAACACTTTCAGAGGGTGTTGGGTCTCCTGGCAGCAGCGTCCAGTATACCTTCTGGCCTGCTGCACATGAGAGCCCTGCAGTGGGGGTTGAAATCCAAGGGATTCTCCCCGAGGGGAAATCCGCTCCGTCTGATATGGGTTACGAGCAGGTGCCTTCGTTCCCTGTCAGCATGGAGGAAATCTTGGTTTCTGTCCCAAGGTCCCGTGTTGGGAGCATCATGTCGCCGAACAATTATTCGACAGACGCCTCAGATCCTCCTGTGGTCCCAGAAGAGACTGCTGTCCCTCAGAGCGATGTATATCCCTGGGACCCAGATTCAGGGAGCAGACCTGCTGTCACGACAGGGGCTGAGGCCCGGGGAATGGAGACTCCACCCTGAGGTGGTGGAGTGGTTGTGCGAATGTTTGGCCCAGTAGCCGTGGACCTGTTTGTGTCTCGAGAGACTACGCACTGTCTGCTCTGGTTCTCCCTCTCGTCCCCAGCCCGCTAGGGCTGGATGCCATGGTGCAGACATGGCCGAGGCTGCGTCCATATGCTCTTCCCCCAGTTGCCTGCCCCCTGAACGCTGGGGGGCAGGCGGAGGCTTCGGCATGGAATAGTGGGTATTCTCGTTCCCATAGTGTCGTCACCGACGCAGTTCGAGTTCCCTCGTCTCGGGTTACGTATGTAACCCTTGTTCCCCGAGAAGGGGAACGAAACACTGCGTCGGTCCGCCACCCCTCGCCCCGCCTGGAGTGCCTTGCTTCATAGCAAAGAGCTAATGTGTCGGCATGCTTATAAACGCCTCCAGTTACGCCGTCACACGCTACCGTTCTAACAACGCCAATAGGATTGGAGTAGTTTCATTCATGATTTCAGCCCTGCCACGCCCAGAGGCGTTCCCATAGTGTCACCAACGCAGTGTCTCGTTCCCCTTCTCGGGGAACAAGGGTTACATACGTAACCCGAGACGTTTTCTTGAAACAACTGTGGCCTGTGTTGCTGTTTTGTTGAGATACATATGGCCTGTGTTACATACATTTTTCATATAGAAATTTATGTTTTGTTTAAAGTATAGGGAGATTGTTAACACATAACGTTTCTCCTCTACACTATTCACTACGGCAGCAGGTGCTTCCGGGTGGAGTATAGCGCTTGCGCAGGATGTTCTGTTGGTCTGGAGTTGCTTACTGGCAGTGTAACATGTGGACATGATGTCCCCACCATGCAGAGAATAAAAGAGAACAAACTAAATAAACGTTGTGTTTATTCCGAGTAACAGAAACCATGGAAATGGCTTCTGTGTGCTGCACAAAATTATAGGCTACATAACTTGACCCGACAGGCCTACATCTAGTTTTGCGGAGATTTTTGCCATGCGAATTCCCTCCTGTTGAAATCCTATTTAGTAAACAGTAATAGTTTCTGGAAACTCACAAACAGTGAGAGCGAGGATCAGTCTCTTTTCCAATCATTTGTCGCTACACCTTGATCAGGGACACTTAACTGAACATAGACTCTTTATGCTGCGCCCTGATGAAAGAAAAATGTTTCTGCTGATAGTTGTTCAGAAAAAAACAACAACAGGAAAATAGATTTATATCTGTTAACCTGTTGCTCAGAAGGTGCCTGTTATCAAGCTAGATAAAAGGTAATGCCCTGGCAGTGGCAAATAGCTTTGTTTTAATATTTGATTTGATTACATTAATGTTTAAGTTCAAATTTACAAGAAATATTTTATTGCTACTGTGTAAAGGTAATACTGCTGGTAAAAAGCACCTTATTTGTTTAAAGTGTTTGCAAACCACATGTTACTGCAATTTTTGTGTACATAGCAGCACGTTTAAATTAAAAGTGTGCAATACACTACTTTAGAATTCATTATACAATTTCGCGCATAACAATGCAATTAATCGCAGAAAATCGTGCGCGATTAAAACTTTTAATCTTTGCCCAGCACTAATATATATATATATATATATATATATATATATATATGTAGTATCTTAAAAAAGTGAATACACCCCAACATTTTTATCTTGTCATCTTGTATAACGTTGTAAATTTGCTGTCCCTTCAAAATAACACATCAAAGTGTCATTTCTTCAGTTTTCTAATCAAGATAAGACCTAATCAAATATTTACAAAATGTGAGGGGTGTATTCACTTTTATATGTCATAAAAGTTTGTATATATATATTTACACAACCATTTTTACACAGAGGACTTTGTCATCTCTCCTCTTGTCCAGGAGAGATTGCTTTATCTTCCCCTCTTTCTATTGCTAAAACAGTTTCTACAAGTTCCAGACTTCTGTTTCCAGCCCCCCACCTACTTCTCCTACTCCCTCTTCTCCTGGTGCTCTCTTTGAAAAGAATGTGACATATCCTCCACCCCCCAGCTGATGCTTCATTCGCCTTCATCACCATTACTTACCACCCTCAACCTCTTCAGCTTCATTTCCCCCACCACTCGCTCCCTTGACTCTATTCCCTCCACTCTTCACCTCCCCTTCCTAACCCACCTTAACCCACCTTATCAACTCATCTCTAGTCTCCTGACATTTCCCCACTCCCTTCTTAAAAAACTACACTTGACACAGAAGTTTATAATAATACATTTAAAGTGAAAGTTCAGCTTTCAAAACCTTATGTACATAAAAATTCCTAAAGAAGTTATATCAGCAGCATGTTGTAGCTGGTCATTGGTGGAGCTAATTTGAAACTGAGTAGTTTAATCTCTATACTAAATCATATTCTGTAAACTGATCACATATTTTGCATGTAAAATCCTTATCTGCATGGTAAACAGTAACTATGTTAAATAAATGTAGTGCAGTAAAAATAAATCAGTTTCACCAGTTTTTGCAATGTCACTGACACTGACTTTTTTTTGAGGAACTGCAGATTACTGGCAGAAAAAATTTACCCTCAATATATTAAAACACAGCAGTTTGAAAGCAAGCTTACCATATAATGACTATTCATAGGTATACAAATAAACATACTGGTATGTATGCTGTTGAGAACCAAACACAAAACCTTTGAGGAGTAACAAAAAACATTCATGTTACCATATTGCAAACTGAAACCTCGTATTTCTCCATGAGATCACAGGTCAGAGTAGGGATGATTACAATGAAAATTAGAAGTTAAAAAAAACATTTAAAAGACTTAACTGACATATTTAATTTACTTCAAGAACAGGCCCATTTATTACATTACATAGCAAAATATTTGGAAGTGGATCATTGCAAATGTGTAGTATTTATCTTATCTTTCTTACCTCAGTTTCATAATTTCTTGAGTTGCGTACAGAAACACGAAGCCAACCTTGTTATGCTTAAAGTCCTAGAAGACACGGCAGGGAAGTCATTTGAGAGAGTGCTGCACTGGTCTGCTTAGGCGCTTGATTCTGTCAAGATCTCTGGGGATGAGGCAGGCTGCCGCTATTATCTTTAAAACATTGTATATCTCCTCCCTCCATATGTTTTTTGACCACCAGGTCTGGTAGTCAGATAGATGTGACATCCAGTAAGTGTGTATATGATTGGATGGTAGGCGGTGTTTGGGCGGTGAAACCTCTTGCTCTGTGAGTCTGGTCTGAGCTGATAAGTGGGGTCCATATTTGGGGTGGTGTCCAGGGTTTCCCTCAGCTCTCCTGATGTACGTAAGCACTGGATAATCACACATACACAGGCAGTGGCTCACATACTCATACATATATGTATTACATATATACATACATGTAAGCATACACACAGAAAAGTCGTGATCACTTATTATATTTATAGCACAGGTAAATATGATAGAACATTTATTTACTAAAACATACTCTATCAACCATTTGGCTAATATAATATGCAACTGGCTTGGTTTTCAATGTAGTCATGCATTATAATTCCCAAACAGTTGATAATGTATGAAAAGAGGTGAATCTGGGAAAATGTAGGAACGTGTGAAATTAAGCTTAATGTCACTCTTTTAGTACTGGATGTGGAAATAAGTGGAGTTTTGTGATGTTTTTGTAATTACTCCATTTCTGTGGACACAGTTTATAAAGATCAATGCCAACATGACCTAAGACTAAAAAACACTTGTGGTTTAAAGTCATCAGCAGGGCTTCAGAGTAACTTTTTGCAGTGGTTGCAATGTTACACTTAAAGTTTTCATTTAATTGAAATAAATAAAATGTAGGTGCACCCAAATTTTTCCCAGCACCTTCAGCGCCATACACACTGATAGTTATGTAAATGATTGGAAACAGGAACACGTACAGGTAAATGTTGGTCTTTACCACAGCACAAACATAAAATGGCAAAAATTTCATTATTGTAAAACAAACCTTTAAAAGGGCTGATGTTTAACATGCTTGGCAAAGTGAAAATTTAAAAAATCAACTGACTCAAAAGTGTGTCCTGCTCCCTGTTTTACTAGTGGCCAAACAAGTCCCACGAATTCCATCCATTCAGTTCCATCCACCAGAACTCCCCGTCAAAGTACAGATTTTAGGATGCAAAACACAAAAAAAATTACAATATTACTTTCAAATATTGTACTTTTAACCTCATTAATAGTATCATAAAAGCCTTAGGCTTTTATTTTATGGGATTATCCAATCCAATCCCATAAATAAAGTTCCAACTGAAACTGTATTGTAGGAAGATCAAGTAATAATAGCTTGCAAAAACATTTGTAGTCATTACTTTATATAAACAATATGTGACAATAATTACAACCAATTATCCAATATATCTACACACTTTTTGTTGTGGGGTCAGCCCGGCTGACAGTGAGTGTCCTGTTTTTTTCTCATTTTATTTCTCCCACTGTTTTGTTTTCCTGTACTCTGCCTGCCTCCTTGTGTCTCCTCCCCTGCGTGCGCTCTCCCTCTGCTCCTGAGCCCAGCCAACGACCCGCACCTGCACCTCGTCAGCCACCTCCTCTGCCTGCCACACCTGCCGGCAATCAACCTCATCCCTGGCTGTATATCAACCCCGGTTCTCCACACCATCTCCGCTTGATCATTGTTGCTCTCAACCTGGTGCCACAACTTCTCTTAAGCTCCTGATAACTCCTGCAGAGATCTCTGTTTTCCAGCCCTTGGTTTCTCTCCTGCATCTAACCCTGTCCTTATGCTTTTCTTCCCAGGTTCACTCACCCTCATCCTCCGTTCAGTCAGCTGGGCTTGCCCACCAGTCCTCTCCTCTCGGGCTTCCTCCACGGCTCCCCCCGCTCCTCACAAGTTCAACTGCCACCACACAACTCCCTTCCCGGTCCCCTGCCTCCCACGGCTCCCTCGCTTCAACTCCTCCGCCTCGCCAGCTCCTCGGTCCTCCGTGCCCCGTGCCCACATCCCCCGGCGTCCGCCTCACCTCCATCTCCACTTCCCCAGCCCCTCTGTTACCTCTAAATAAACCACCTTTCAACTGAGTGTTGCGTTTGGGTCCGTTCTGTCCTGTTCCCTAACACTTTTCCTATTAATGTGGTTTACTTTAACAACATATTTCAATAGTAGA
>NC_060172.1:36103933-36108119 GCF_021292245.1 Micropterus dolomieu
CTTGTATAACGTTGTAAATTTGCTGTCCCTTCAAAATAACACATCAAAGTGTCATTTCTTCAGTTTTCTAATCAAGATAAGACCTAATCAAATATTTACAAAATGTGAGGGGTGTATTCACTTTTATATGTCATAAAAGTTTGTATATATATATTTACACAACCATTTTTACACAGAGGACTTTGTCATCTCTCCTCTTGTCCAGGAGAGATTGCTTTATCTTCCCCTCTTTCTATTGCTAAAACAGTTTCTACAAGTTCCAGACTTCTGTTTCCAGCCCCCCACCTACTTCTCCTACTCCCTCTTCTCCTGGTGCTCTCTTTGAAAAGAATGTGACATATCCTCCACCCCCCAGCTGATGCTTCATTCGCCTTCATCACCATTACTTACCACCCTCAACCTCTTCAGCTTCATTTCCCCCACCACTCGCTCCCTTGACTCTATTCCCTCCACTCTTCACCTCCCCTTCCTAACCCACCTTAACCCACCTTATCAACTCATCTCTAGTCTCCTGACATTTCCCCACTCCCTTCTTAAAAAACTACACTTGACACAGAAGTTTATAATAATACATTTAAAGTGAAAGTTCAGCTTTCAAAACCTTATGTACATAAAAATTCCTAAAGAAGTTATATCAGCAGCATGTTGTAGCTGGTCATTGGTGGAGCTAATTTGAAACTGAGTAGTTTAATCTCTATACTAAATCATATTCTGTAAACTGATCACATATTTTGCATGTAAAATCCTTATCTGCATGGTAAACAGTAACTATGTTAAATAAATGTAGTGCAGTAAAAATAAATCAGTTTCACCAGTTTTTGCAATGTCACTGACACTGACTTTTTTTTGAGGAACTGCAGATTACTGGCAGAAAAAATTTACCCTCAATATATTAAAACACAGCAGTTTGAAAGCAAGCTTACCATATAATGACTATTCATAGGTATACAAATAAACATACTGGTATGTATGCTGTTGAGAACCAAACACAAAACCTTTGAGGAGTAACAAAAAACATTCATGTTACCATATTGCAAACTGAAACCTCGTATTTCTCCATGAGATCACAGGTCAGAGTAGGGATGATTACAATGAAAATTAGAAGTTAAAAAAAACATTTAAAAGACTTAACTGACATATTTAATTTACTTCAAGAACAGGCCCATTTATTACATTACATAGCAAAATATTTGGAAGTGGATCATTGCAAATGTGTAGTATTTATCTTATCTTTCTTACCTCAGTTTCATAATTTCTTGAGTTGCGTACAGAAACACGAAGCCAACCTTGTTATGCTTAAAGTCCTAGAAGACACGGCAGGGAAGTCATTTGAGAGAGTGCTGCACTGGTCTGCTTAGGCGCTTGATTCTGTCAAGATCTCTGGGGATGAGGCAGGCTGCCGCTATTATCTTTAAAACATTGTATATCTCCTCCCTCCATATGTTTTTTGACCACCAGGTCTGGTAGTCAGATAGATGTGACATCCAGTAAGTGTGTATATGATTGGATGGTAGGCGGTGTTTGGGCGGTGAAACCTCTTGCTCTGTGAGTCTGGTCTGAGCTGATAAGTGGGGTCCATATTTGGGGTGGTGTCCAGGGTTTCCCTCAGCTCTCCTGATGTACGTAAGCACTGGATAATCACACATACACAGGCAGTGGCTCACATACTCATACATATATGTATTACATATATACATACATGTAAGCATACACACAGAAAAGTCGTGATCACTTATTATATTTATAGCACAGGTAAATATGATAGAACATTTATTTACTAAAACATACTCTATCAACCATTTGGCTAATATAATATGCAACTGGCTTGGTTTTCAATGTAGTCATGCATTATAATTCCCAAACAGTTGATAATGTATGAAAAGAGGTGAATCTGGGAAAATGTAGGAACGTGTGAAATTAAGCTTAATGTCACTCTTTTAGTACTGGATGTGGAAATAAGTGGAGTTTTGTGATGTTTTTGTAATTACTCCATTTCTGTGGACACAGTTTATAAAGATCAATGCCAACATGACCTAAGACTAAAAAACACTTGTGGTTTAAAGTCATCAGCAGGGCTTCAGAGTAACTTTTTGCAGTGGTTGCAATGTTACACTTAAAGTTTTCATTTAATTGAAATAAATAAAATGTAGGTGCACCCAAATTTTTCCCAGCACCTTCAGCGCCATACACACTGATAGTTATGTAAATGATTGGAAACAGGAACACGTACAGGTAAATGTTGGTCTTTACCACAGCACAAACATAAAATGGCAAAAATTTCATTATTGTAAAACAAACCTTTAAAAGGGCTGATGTTTAACATGCTTGGCAAAGTGAAAATTTAAAAAATCAACTGACTCAAAAGTGTGTCCTGCTCCCTGTTTTACTAGTGGCCAAACAAGTCCCACGAATTCCATCCATTCAGTTCCATCCACCAGAACTCCCCGTCAAAGTACAGATTTTAGGATGCAAAACACAAAAAAAATTACAATATTACTTTCAAATATTGTACTTTTAACCTCATTAATAGTATCATAAAAGCCTTAGGCTTTTATTTTATGGGATTATCCAATCCAATCCCATAAATAAAGTTCCAACTGAAACTGTATTGTAGGAAGATCAAGTAATAATAGCTTGCAAAAACATTTGTAGTCATTACTTTATATAAACAATATGTGACAATAATTACAACCAATTATCCAATATATCTACACACTTTTTGTTGTGGGGTCAGCCCGGCTGACAGTGAGTGTCCTGTTTTTTTCTCATTTTATTTCTCCCACTGTTTTGTTTTCCTGTACTCTGCCTGCCTCCTTGTGTCTCCTCCCCTGCGTGCGCTCTCCCTCTGCTCCTGAGCCCAGCCAACGACCCGCACCTGCACCTCGTCAGCCACCTCCTCTGCCTGCCACACCTGCCGGCAATCAACCTCATCCCTGGCTGTATATCAACCCCGGTTCTCCACACCATCTCCGCTTGATCATTGTTGCTCTCAACCTGGTGCCACAACTTCTCTTAAGCTCCTGATAACTCCTGCAGAGATCTCTGTTTTCCAGCCCTTGGTTTCTCTCCTGCATCTAACCCTGTCCTTATGCTTTTCTTCCCAGGTTCACTCACCCTCATCCTCCGTTCAGTCAGCTGGGCTTGCCCACCAGTCCTCTCCTCTCGGGCTTCCTCCACGGCTCCCCCCGCTCCTCACAAGTTCAACTGCCACCACACAACTCCCTTCCCGGTCCCCTGCCTCCCACGGCTCCCTCGCTTCAACTCCTCCGCCTCGCCAGCTCCTCGGTCCTCCGTGCCCCGTGCCCACATCCCCCGGCGTCCGCCTCACCTCCATCTCCACTTCCCCAGCCCCTCTGTTACCTCTAAATAAACCACCTTTCAACTGAGTGTTGCGTTTGGGTCCGTTCTGTCCTGTTCCCTAACACTTTTCCTATTAATGTGGTTTACTTTAACAACATATTTCAATAGTAGATTTGGTGGATTTGGTGTATCCATACACCAAATTCATGGTTCGATTCATACCATTATTATTAGGAGTCCAAGCCCAAGTGGGCTGGGAACCCGCAGATGCAAGGCAAAAAAATAGACAAAAAATTTTTTTTAAAAGAATTAATTGATTAAAAAATAATAATAAATTTAAATAAAACTAAATCAGTATCAAATGTAAAAACAAAACAATTACTAAAATATCAAATGATCAAAATAATAATTTGAAAATTTGTACAATTATTTATCAGTCTGAGGTTCCACTAGTTGTCCTCACTTCCCCAGCCAGCAATGACATGTGGGGCCCATATGAGGGCTTGATGGACGGCAAATGTGGGCCCCATTATGGGCTTGCACCCGGAATCCACATTGGGGCAAGCTGTGGAAGCCCAGACGTACTAAAAGTGGGACCTGTAAGGGTACTGCATGGGTCTTAATTGGGCAATTCGTGTCAGACCCATTTGGGCCCCACCTGCCCAAATGGGTCTTAAGTGGGCTTGCACCCGGGATCCAACCATGGTTACCCAGATGGGCTTTAAATGGGCTCTGAAAGAGTCTTATGTGAGTCCTAAGTGGGAAATTCATGCCAGACCCATTGGGGCCACACCTGCCCAAAGGGGTTTAAAGTGGGTTTGCACCCAGGATCCAGCTGTGGATGCCCAAATGGGCTTTAAATGGGATCTATAAGGGTGTTATGTGG
>NC_060172.1:36108139-36110334 GCF_021292245.1 Micropterus dolomieu
ATAACGCTGATGTTTCTGGTCAGAAAACCTGGGAAGAAGCTCGAGTAGATTGCAGAGGAAAGATTTCAGATCTGGTTGTTAAATTTGATCAAACGGAGAAGGTAATGTGAAGACTGTGAAAATTTTATGACAACCTATATGTAATGAAAGTGTATTTTGTGCGGGTCTGAACATACTGAGCCTTTAGGCCACTGTGCTTATTTAAGTATGGTGTTTAAATATCTGATAACAAACAAGGATGTAAAGGATGTTTCAAATGTGCTTGAAATAAAAGAGTAACAACTTTGGAATGTACTTTGAAATTTGCATAGATGATAAACTCGATTGATATTGATATTATATTGTAAACACTGTGTTATGTTTACAATTGTATTTTCTGAGTATATGATAGAAAAAGGGTTAGACATTGTGTGGTATTATTAGTTATTTAAAGGGTACTGTGCAAACATTTTAGGCATGTGTAGAAAAATGCAGTAAAGTAGGAATGCTTTCAAAAATAGACATAATAGATTTTTTTCTAATCAAATTCTAAATCAAATCAGTATTTGGTGTGACCAAGCTTTTCTAAACAGCTTCTCAGCAGGTAGGTTAGCCCAACAATCTCCTCTCAGTTCATCGGTGGGTTTAGGCAGCCTCAGCATCTTCTCTCTCTCCATGTAATTCCAGACAAACTTGATGTTAAGATCAGGGCTCTGTGGGGACCATACCATCACTCTCAGGACTCTTTGTTCTCCTTTATGCTGAAGATAGTTCCTAATGATTTGCACTGTATGTTTGGGTTCGTTGTCATGCTGCAGAATAAATTTGGGGCCAATCATTGTCCTCACTGATGGTGTTGCATGATGAAGTATCTGCCTGAACTTTTCGGGGGCGCTAGGGTCCAAGTCAAGTCTCAGGTCTCTGACTGCATGCAGGGCGCGGATCCTCGCGGGTCCATTTCAAATAGCCGGGTATTTAAAAACAATAAAATATTCTTTGTGTGGTTCATCAACAGTGATAAATTATCCTAAAGTCCTGCGAGGTGCGAACAACTGGGCACAACACCAGTGAAGCTGGAGCTCCGTCTCTTCAGCAACCCAGCCAGCAATGACATGTGGGGCCCATATGAGGGCTTGATGGACGGTAAATGTGGGCCCCATTATGGGCTTGCACCCGGAATCCACATTGGGGCAAGCTGTGGAAGCCCAGACGTACTAAAAGTGGGACCTGTAAGGGTACTGCATGGGTCTTAATTGGGCAATTCATGTCAGACCCATTTGGGCCCCACCTGCCCAAATGGGTCTTAAGTGGGCTTGCACCCGGGATCCAACCATGGTTACCTAGATGGGCTTTAAATGGGCTCTGAAAGAGTCTTATGTGAGTCCTAAGTGGGAAATTCATGCCAGACCCATTGGGGCCCCACCTGCCCAAAGGGGTTTAAAGTGGGTTTGCACCCAGGATCCAGCTGTGGATGCCCAATGGGCTTTAAATGGGATCTATAAGGGTGTTATGTGGGATCTTAACCGGGCAATTCATGACAGACCCACCTGCTTAAAGGGCATTTAAAATAGGCTTGTACCCAGGATTCACACAGGGGGCCAGCCGTGGATACCCAGATGGGTTTTAAGTGGGACCTGTAAGGGTCTTATGTGGTTCTTAACTGGGTAATTAATGTCAGACCCATTTGGGCCCCACCTACCTAAAGGGGTTTAAAGTGGGCTTGCACCAGGATTCAACTGTGAATGCCCCTATGGGCTTAAAGTGGGCTATGTAAGGATCTTATGTGGGTCCTAACTGGGCATTTCATGCAAGGCCTATCTAAGCCCAACCATGCCAAATATTTTAAGGAAACAATCTAAGAAAAACTAAAATCGAAGAATGAATATAAATCCAAGATAAATACAAGACACTTGACGCTTTGAACTGCAAGAAATATATTGTTTAATTGAACAACAAAAACAATTTAAATGTCACAACAGTAGATCTCTGAAAAAAAAAATCTCTGAAAAAAATAAAATAAAGCTGCAAGCAGCATTGGGCGGGCCCTCGCACTTGTAGCGCGTCCGCGTCTGAGCCGGCCGAGTTGCATATTCTGGAGCTCTGCCGGTGCGGCTGTGAATTTCCTACGCGGTTCCGACGCCGCATGAAGGTGCTATATGTCACTTCCTGTGTCCCCTATGTGGAGCTACATAGCACTTGCCGCTATGAATATAAAT
>NC_060172.1:36110354-36111608 GCF_021292245.1 Micropterus dolomieu
GGGCATTTCATGCAAGGCCTATCTAAGCCCAACCATGCCAAATATTTTAAGGAAACAATCTAAGAAAAACTAAAATCGAAGAATGAATATAAATCCAAGATAAATACAAGACACTTGACGCTTTGAACTGCAAGAAATATATTGTTTAATTGAACAACAAAAACAATTTAAATGTCACAACAGTAGATCTCTGAAAAAAAAAATCTCTGAAAAAAATAAAATAAAAAATCTCTCCAAAAAATACATTAAAGGAGTAGTTCACTTTTAAAAAAACTTTTGCTGATACTTTACTCACCCCCATGTCATCCAAGATGTCCATGTCTTTCTTTCTTCAGTCAAAAAGAAATTAAGGTTTTTGATGAAAACATTCCAGGATTTTTCTCCATATAATGTACTTTAGTGGGTACCAAACGGTTCAAGGTCGTTTTCGAACAAATCTTTTTTCAAGTAATTTGGTTCATTCAACGAACGAAATGACTCGGAAAAAGATTCGTTCCTTTTTGATGAACGAGTTTCAACAAGAGAGTCACGAACGCGCATCACAGAACAGAGCAAGGCGAGCATTTGAGCTTATAAAACTTAAACTTTTTTATTTGTTTTTTTAAATGAGCGATCGTTTCGCTTGATAAGACCATTATTCATCGTCTGGTGTCGTTTAAAGCCATTTGAACAGTTTGCAGTTTGTACTGAAACTGTCTTTTGGACCTTGAACCATTTGGTACCCACTAAAGTGCATTACTCCCTTTTGTCTTTGGGCTCTTGCAGCCCTCTCCCCTCCACGGTTACGTGCGCCGGTGAACCACTTCCCCAGCGCCATTTCCACTTGCTTGCGGTTCACACTTTGAGTAATTGCATTACTCTCCAGTGCACCTAAAAACAAAGGAGCATAAGTCAATTTAGCAAGGTTCTTTTTTGCTCCAACTTGCAACTCTTCAAATCATTCAGTAGATTAAAACACATTTCCACATGTGGTAAGCTAAAATGTTTGCCCTATAGGGTGACATTTAACATGGAGTTTCATGGAGTTTTATATACCTATAACCCTTTTTCCATTATATGTTGAAATTTACAGTAGCCTCAAATGCACACCAGATTTGAGCGACATTAGAAACCATTTTCCATGAATATATCAAAATTCATGAATTCTCCCGAGGCAACCCCTTGGTATGCATTATTTTAATGCGCCAGGTCGTTTTATTACTAGTTAGTTACTAGTATTACTAGTGTGTTCTAACTTACAGGAGCACTTTTGTG
>NC_060172.1:36111708-36112531 GCF_021292245.1 Micropterus dolomieu
TGTTAACAAAGTTTCTCAGTGCTACTGACAGACAATCTGGCCTCTCTCTCTTCGTGTTGCTGGGCAGAATAGAGCGTCCCCGTACTGGCCAGTGATTGACTACTCATTCCCCACAGCCTTCCAGCAACAGAGGGCCTTTTTAACAACATTGTTCTTTCTAAACATATTTTGAACCTTTCTACTTTTCTGGTATTTGGCAACATGCATAGCTAAAAAATTGATTTTTAGTAGAATGATAACAGAGATTCACCCTGCCGTACTGTTATATCAAACCTCTGAAACTGAATGAGAACTGAATGTGAAAGTATATACAGAACTGAATTTTCAATTTCAAATTATGTTATCCAGAATCAGTTTTTCAATTCAATTATTCTGTGAAACAATACAATTCAAAATCAGTTTAGTCTAATGCAGCTATTCAAGTTGAGCACAGAGAGACAGCAGGGAAAAATAGTGTGTAAAGCCAGAATATTTTCACAACTCTGTGAATTGGGGGTTTATTTCGACCAAACCAGAGTTGGTGCTTGTTGGAACAGGGAAAAGACCACGGTTTTGGTGAGTTTTATTTTGTTTTGTCTGGTTTGAGTGTAGCTTGTTTTATGATGAGTTAATAAGGCAATTAAGTTAGTCTGTAGTCAGTGAAAAAAAGTTATTCTATCTAATTAGGGCCCGAGCACGACCGTGCGAGGTCCCTATTGAATCTGCTCGGATTATTAGGGCCCGAGCACGACCGTGTGAGGTCCCTATTGAATCTGCTCGGATTATATTTAGGGCCCGAGCACGACCGTGCGAGGTCCCTATTGAATCTGCTCGGATTATATTT
>NC_060172.1:36112631-36128779 GCF_021292245.1 Micropterus dolomieu
ACTTCTTTAAAGATTAAGCATTAGTTTCAATAGCATTAGTTTCAGTAGTTTTATAGGCTATCATGATCTTGTCTGATTACCAGATGAAATTAAAAGATATACAGGCAACAAGGTGAAGCTAGAGCCCTACAGCTGAATCTGAAGGCTGATGATGAAGGCATATGTTTTAGTTTGATCTCAATATGATGGTTTGTTATTGTACAGCATACTGCGCTCACAAACACTCTGGTCAAGGTTCCACAAGTCTGACTTTGCTATGTCACTTTTGTATGCACACGCAAGTACAACATAATGAATGCCTGTTTGAAAGTGCAATGTTAATGTTAAGTGCAATGTAGTCAGACAACACGTCGTACAAACTACTCTGGCCATAAAACTATGCTAACTGAGTCCCAATTTGCTCCTGAAGGCTGTCCCATCAGTGTGTGAGTATGTGTGAGTAATTAGTTTCTGATGAGCAGTTGGCACCTTGCATGGCAGCCTCTGCCATTAGTGTATGAATGTGTGTGAATGGGTGATGTGACATGTAGTGTAAAGAGCTTTGAGTGGTCGGAAAACCAGAAAGGTGCTGTACAAGTACAGACCATTTACCATTTAACCTTATTCTTTCATAAAATATATTTCACTGCTCAATGCATCTGTTCCCTGTAGATGCAGTATGTGATTTTCTCTGCAAATCTGCCTGTCACTGTGTTAACCTCCCCAGCAGGGGGCAGCAGTGCACAGCGCTGAAAGTTGACATTTTAACTAAAACAAGTTCAATTTGCATTGGAATGCCAAAATCTGAGTCATGCTAGACTGCAATTGAAGAGGCTTTTAGTGCATTCTGGATCAGCAGATCTGAAACTCACACACACGCACGCGCGTGCGCGCACACACCCATACACTCACAAAGTGAAACATTCTAATGCAACTGGAATAAATTTAGGCAATAAGAACAAATTGTGTGTGTGTGTGTGTGAGTGTGCGTGCTTGTGCGTGCGTGTGTGTCCTGGGTGGTGGAGTTATATAAGACTAAAGAGCTGACTTCAAGTTTAATAAACGGAAAAAGAAAACAAACGTAAAGATGTGTTATAAAGAAGTAAAGTCTCTTTAACCAGCTTCCTCATATCCTACCATATAAATGCTTATGACACTGAATTTACCTGAAAATAAGTAAAACCTGAGCTCAAATGAATACCTTTTCAAAAAATAAGAAAAAACAATTGAAAACTTACTTTGATTTGAAATCAACAACCGTTTGTCTCATGATTTTGTTTATATGTCATACCAACTTACAAAGAAGGCTCTGGATGAGCTTTGTCAAGTCTGAGACAGTAACTGGTGATGTCATCAGGGTCTTGGTTTGGGCTTGGAGACTACAAATGTATTATACAAAACCTATAAAACCAATTTGGGGCGCAAAGTTTGAAGAATGGGCCTTTTAAGGTCACAATTTGATAGAATTTCTGATTTAAACATATTATTTCAGCATCTGTCAAAGCAAATAAAACACTAGCTTGTAGATTTGTCTGATTCCCAGGTTTGAACCCACAACCTTCTTACTGTGAGGCAACAGTGCTAAGCACTGCACCACCATGCTGCCCGTCAAAATTATATAAATCATTTAAAATGTCATAAAACTTATTTCACCAGTCAATTAGGAACTGGTAAAGACAATAAGAAAAGTCGCTAGATGGCAAAAGGGTACTTTACAACAACAACTTCACTTTCCTCATCTGCAAAATGCATAGACTGTATAAAAAAAGTGGCCTTAGCCATCCTGATGTCACCTGTTGGTTTGTGGGCTACCAATAGGGCTCAGTCTAGAACCTCAGATAGGAATTGATGCGACTTTGATGTCACTCTAGAGCAACTGTTGTCACAGTGCTGCGCTAGATGGTGCGGTGGTGAACAAAAAATCTCCACAAAAAGCCCTCTTACTCCTCTACCTTGCTATCATTTGCACACAAATTCTTTTTCTTACAACTGAAATACACCGGATTGCAAGCTATCCTGAGAGTGAATGATTTTATAAAATAATCTAATTGCGATTTCTTTTTTTTACCAATATTGCGATTTAATATGTGATATGAATTTTTAAGCTCTTTACCTTCATTCAAAACGGACAAGCAGTAAATCAGTGTATAGTATGACCAACACAATATTAGATAAATTAAACAAACAATGTTCTTTCTTGTGGGTCAGGCCTGTGTTATGATGAAATTAGGTGATGCATGAATTGTATGAATTATTATGAATAATGGTGGAGAAGAAATATCAAATTTTAATAATATGAGAAAGATAAATTGAGAGTCGTCAATGCATTAAATAATATGAAATTATATCATCAGGTAGGTCTACAGACAATAAGAAAAACTAAGTTCACCACAGTGTGTTATACAGCAAGCGCTCGATACAAAACTCACAGCTCAACCACCAATTAATGAGTCCTTATCTCAGTTCATATCTCCCAGGAGTCCATCTTTTTCTATCCCAGTAAGGAAACAATAAATCCTCAGTTCAGGTTCAGTTCAAAAGTTGGCCAAAAAAAATAAAACCATGTGACGCCTCTCGTGCTTAATAGAAAAGTTTAGTAATTCTCTGACATCACCAGAGTTCCCCACCCTGCCGCCGATGCTGGTAAGCAACGCACTGGCTGTAACTCGGGATAGACTGGGCCTCTTTTGAACTTGTGGTTTGAAACACCATTTCACAGATATTTCCTGACTGATAACACTGACTGGTGGCTGTGTGTGCGTGACGCAGGCGCCGGTCGCCACAATATGCTTGTGTACCTTACTACACGTGTATTTCTGTTCCACCACCACCACCAAATTACCCGCGGGTGGCAGATGCAACTTTCATTCCCTGTGTGACACTGTCTGTAGTGTCAGCTTCTGTCAAGCAACAAGTCAGCAAAATGTGCAAAGTTGATGCTTCGTCTGCAGAGTGCTTTACTCTTGGATGTCATGCGACCAGAGTGTAATTGCCTTTGTGATTACAAAATCTTGTTTTATCACATTGCAATAATATTGCAAATGCAATTAATCGTTCAGCCCTAAATTTGAAACCTCAAGGCGGCTGTGGGGGTATATTTCCCCATCTCCCGTTCGTATGCAGATTCCAGCCACTCTGTTTTCAACAACATAATTTTCCTCTTACCGCACTAATAGATTCTGGGGCTGACAACTGTTTCCTTGACAGAGAATTCGCTTTAAGAGCGGGCATTCCTTTAGAGCCTCTGAGTAAGCCCTTTACGGCTAACGCCTTAGACGGTCGGCTGCTGGCTTGAGTTGTAATAGTCGCCTATTCTGCCTTCATGTACAGCTTTTAATGTCTTGGTAAACCTGCTTTATTTGTATTGGTGGGAGAATGGGGAGTGACAAACAAAAAATAGGAGCTTACTAAGGATACACAGTCAATACATATACGGTCAATGGCACATTGTACATTCACCCATGCACATTAATACATTACCTTTATGGGGAGTACACATCCTAAACTACATTTCGTATACTCCCTTGTTTCTTTAGCTGTTCTTACTCAGAATGGCTGCCACCAGCCGGCAGGGGACCACTGTGGTAAGTGATGCGCAGCAGGAAAATGCCTCCTCTCTCATAGACTGGGAACCGAACGTCAGCCTTCCTGATGAAGCTGACCCATACCGTCACATCACCACCAGACACAACCGTAGCGGCATCACAGAAATAACCTCCATGTTGGACTCATTGTATCTGGATCCCCCTGAAGAAGAACAACAACCAGCACAGGATGATGATGAGGATGCTGAGGCGGAGTCAATGGTGGGACAGATCCAGGAACTTCAGTTGAAGGTGGAGACTTTAGAAAATCGGTTTAAAGACACAATTGACAGCGCACTCAATCGTGAGGAGGGTCTCAGAGCAGCCATTGAGGCAATGGCTAAGGAGGCTAAAGAGTACATTGACACGAAGCTTCAGAGGTTTGACCAGGCTGTGGTGGCCTGCCTAAAGCGAAGAGATAAGCAGTGGCGTGAAGAACTGGAAAAGACTCGCAGCAAAAGTCGTTCCTCTTGGAGGCCAGCTGGTTTCTCCACACCTGCAGTTTTGGCATCTGCTGACTGGCATATGTCTGAAGAGGGTGTTACCCTTCCATCAGCGGCAGCTACGGCCAAACCCCCTATTAGAATGGAGTTTCCCCAGTTTGGAGAGTCGAGGGGTTCTATGGATGTCACTGATTTCATTGAGCAGTGTGAAAACTTTCTCACCCTCAGGCCACTGAGTGACATTGAGTTCATAGGCACCCTCAATGCTGTTCTAAAAGGTCCTGCACGGAGCTGGTGGTTAGCTTCCCGCAGCAAGATAACTAACTGGGCTAAATTCAAAAGAGCTTTCCTTGAGGCTTTCCTGCCCACAGACTACCAGTCAGAGATTGAGGAGCAGCTCCGCTCAAATGTGCAGTCACCCACCCAGTGCCTTCGTGATTTTGCCTACGATCATCGAGCACTTTGCCTGAAGTGGAGACCAGACATGGCCGAAGACGAGATTGTACGACGCATCCTCAGTGCATGTAATCCAAGGTTGGCCAGTGGGCTGCGTGGCATTGTGTCTACTGTGGACCAGGTGGTCAAGGTGGGGTCGCTTATTGAGAAGGATTGGAGTAATTCCAAGGATTATTGGAATCGTGTGCAGCAATCCCACTCTTCAGACCGCACGTCCAAAAGACCCAGCAAAAAGCCTGAGCATGGTCAAGGCCGGGGGCATAGTGCGGATGTGGCCAGCGTCCTCGGTATTCCAACTCTCCTGGTAGTGCCAATAACCATTCGAGGCTCCACGGGAGATGCTGTCCTTGATTCGGGGTGCACGTACTCCCTAATGAGTAAAACCCTGTGGAACTGTGTAAAGAAGGCGGGTGAGACGCTGAGTGCGTGTGAAATACCAAAGTTTATCATGGCAAATGGTCAAGAAAGTAAAGCTATGGGGACAACCACCTTTCTCCTCTCCCTTCACGATGCCCATGTCACCGTCAGTATACATGTACTTAGTGATGATCAGCTTTGTATGCCTTTGCTGCTTGGCTTAGATTTCATGTGCGCAAGCCAAATTGTCCTGAAGCCCCACCTTAGGAAATATGTGATGCCGGGTGGAAAAGAGTATTGGTTCTTGCCAAAGGGGCGTGAAGCACTGCGGTGGGGACATACAGCGCCTACAATCAACTTTTACATGGCTGTATTGGGAGATGCCGGTGACAAACTTCCTCCAGTTCTCCTTTTGGACGCGCAGCCTGAGCTGGTTAGACCACTGCTGCAGAAGTGGCCTACAGTTTGGACGGATTCCACTGGTGCCACTGATGTTATCAAACATAAGATCTTGACTACAGATGAGTTGCCGGTGCGAAGGAGAGCGTATAGAGTGTCACCACAAAAGCAAACCGTTATCGAGGAACAGGTAAAGAAAATGCTCAGCACTGGTATCATAGAGCCTTCCACTTCTGCTTGGGCCTCCCCAGTGGTTTTGACACCTAAAAAAGACGGAACTCCGCGTTTCTGTGTAGACTTCAGGGGACTTAATGCTAAAACACACCATGACGCGTATCCCATGCCACTGATTCATGAGATTTTGGAGTCCATGCACGGAGCACAGTACTTCAGCTCGCTTGACCTCCAGAGTGGGTACTGGCAGGTAGCCATGGACGAGGAAAGCAAGCAAAAAACAGCTATGATCACCCACCTAGGCCTGTTCCAGTTCAAGGTCATGCCGTTTGGTCTGAGGAATGCTGGTGCCACCTTCCAGCGGTTGATGGAAAGCGTTCTGGGGGAGTTGAAGGGTAGAACCTGTTTTGTGTACATAGATGACATCATTGTCTTCTCCAGGACGGAGGAGCAACATCTGTGTGACCTGGAGGCAGTGTTTAAGAAACTTCATCGGGCCCATCTAACACTCAATGTTGCGAAATGCCACCTCTTGCAAACCCAACTCACCTTCCTAGGGCATGTGGTCTCAGGAAAAGGCGTGGAGATGGAAACTGCAAAGGTGAAAGCAATTACGGCTTACCCAGCACCAACAGATCTGAAGAGTCTCCAGAGATTTCTGGGGTTGGTGGGCTGGTATCATAAGTTCATCCCTCGGCTGGCAGATATTGTCGCCCCACTTAATAACCTCAAGAAAAAAGGGGTCAAGTGGGAGTGGAACGCGCAATGTCAGGCTGCCTTTGAACACCTTAAAGGGTTGCTACAGTTGCCACCGGTGCTGGCTCAGCCGGAGCCACACTTAGTCTTTCAGGTGCATTGTGACTCCAGTGATGTAGGGCTGGGGGCGGTACTGATGCAACGAATCGAGGGCGAAGAGAGAGCCATAGCGTTTGCTTCAAGAGCTCTCCATGGGGCTGAACTGAGATATTCCACCTCAGAAAAGGAGTGCTTGGCAGTTGTATGGGCAGTGGAAAAGTGGCGTCATTACCTAGAAGGAGAAGCGTTTGACGTATACACAGACCACAGCGCACTGGCTTGGGCATTTAACTGTCCCAAAACGTCATCTCGGCTCACCAGGTGGACCTTGCGGCTACAGGCATTCACCTTCCGGGTCCACTATAAAAAAGGGTGCTGTAATGTAGTACCTGATGCTCTGTCCCGAGCACATCCTCCACAGGACGGGAAGGTGTGTGTGGCCATCGCGAAATCTTACTGGTCTGATCTACCCAAGTCACTTCAGGACATCGGAAAGGCTCAGCAGACTGACACTTTATGCCAAGAGCTTGGTCGCACCATCTGTCAGCCCTCACCGGGTCGCCTCCATTATCAGCAACAGCAGGGGGTGTTATACCGGGGTACACCATCTAAATATGGTGGGTTCAATTACCAACTAGTTGTTCCCGCTGTGTTAATCTCAGAGTTTCTGGCCTACTTCCACGACAGCCCATTTGGAGGTCACCTGGGAAGGATGAAGACCCTCCTGAAGATCCTGGAAGTGGCCTGGTGGCCGACAGTTCGCAAGGATGTCTGGAGCCATGTCCGTTGCTGTCGCATCTGTCAGCAGTACAAGGGTACGAATGACAAGCCAGCTGGCCTCCTCCAGTCTACAGAAGTCAAAGCACCAGGAGAGATGATAGGAGTGGACTTTATGGGGCCATTCCCTCTCAGCAAAGCCCGGAATTCAGTTTTAATGGTGGTTGTCGACTATTTCAACAAGTGGGTGGAGCTGTTCGCACTGAAGAATGCTAAGACACCAAAGGTCTGTCAGATCTAAAAGAACGACATCTTTACACGTTGGGGGGTACCCGCCTTTCTGGTGTCTGACCGGGGGCCCCAATTCACTAGTCACTTGTTATCCAGCCTGTGTGAATCCTGGGGCGTTACCCAGAAGCTCACTACAGCATACCATCCTCAGACGAATCTGACAGAGAGGGTCAATAGGACGCTGAAGACCATTGTAACACAGATGAAATGACCTAGGTTTAAAAATAGGAAAAGCCTATAAAAATCTGAATGAGAGTGATTTTATTCTTGAAATGCAACTTGAGAGATTATCTAAGGATTTTAAAGGGTTAAAATTCAGTTACCAGGGCAAAATAGACCGACAGGTTAGTTTGGCCAATCAGCTGACAGCAGGTAGGACCGCCCACCTGCTCACGTGTCTCTGGGAGTGAGCGAAATTTTTTTGTTTTTTTTCGCTGCTGTGTGTGTGGAGAGACAGAGAAGTGCTACGCTGCTTTAGAGGATGAAAACTGTGAAAAAACGGAGAAACCTGGAGAAAATACAGCTAAAAACGAACTACACTGAGGCTAACTTCAACACTACAAATGTGGTAGCTAACTGCTGTAAGAATTTAGTTGTAAGTTCAGTGTTTAGATATAGCATTTGAGACGACTACTAGCAGCGTCGGTAGCTTCAGTCTTTGCTGATAGAGCGAGGTAATTCATTTGAAACTGCTTTTGTTCATTCTTTATCACCTTACTGTGAAAGCTAATTTATTTTGCACTGAGAGAAAGTACTGAAAGTTGCATACGGTCTCGTATGTTTTGGTTTTAGAAGACCTTGTGGCTTTACTGGGCGCCGCCATTTTGGGTGTGTGTGTCCAGCCGCTCTGGTGAAATCGGTGAGAATGTTCATTTTCAACTTAAGAATTTCACTTACTTTGTACCTTAAATTATTTATGTGCACTTAGTGAATATGAAGCTACATTTTAGTTGAACAAGCTGGTTTACTGTGTTGTTTAATGTGTAAACTCAGCTTACTTTATTTTGCACTTGCATCAAAACTTTAATTGTTCTAACGTGCAGCTAATTTGTGCAGCTTATCAGGTTGTGTGCAGCCAAGTTATTTATGTTTATATGCTGAATATTGAGAGAGAGGCACAGAAAGTAAACACCCACAGTATGTATATCATTGTGTATTGTGCATTTCATGTAGTGTATATTATTGCATGAGACTTAAGCAGTGAATATTTCTCTGACCCTGTCTGTTGACAGGTCAGGGTTTTTTTTTGTGTGTGCGTGTTTCTTCTTCCACTGTCTGGATTGGATCTGCAGATGAAAATTGATGGTGAGCCGTCCCTCTTGAATGATTGTGGGAGCCATTCCTTCTTCGGGATCACTGGACCGTCCCGCTACTACTGCACTTTGCAGTGTGGTAGGCCCCATTACAACACAAAACCCCCTCACTCACCTTCACACTCCTTCCCCCACACATATACATACACCGACCCTATGGAACTCTGAACTCTGACTTACCTTCGACACATCCATTTTTTTGTTTGGACTTTGGACTCACTTAAACAAACTCACCTGTTCACACCTTGGGACTGAGAATTTGGAGCTGAGTAGTAGGAATCATTCTTGCAGTTAAGGGTTACTGTTGTACTGTGTGAATTCTACTGGATTGTACTATTGAACTGGATCTGAAGAAACTTGAATGTGGTGTTATTAACAGAAATTCAGGTTTAAAGGGTGCACCCGGGAATTTAATTATAGAACTACTTCAAAGAGTGAAATAATCACTTTAAATTTGGAAAGCAAGCATTTCATGCTGATGTCATAGCCTGATTGTGATATCAATAATCGCCTTGTTCAATACTTGTTTTATTATTGTACTTTTTCATTTTTGGTACCAACCAACATTTTTATTTTTATACATATTTTCAAATATAAGAAGCCGGCAATGTAATAGTCGCCTATTCTGCCTTCAGGTACAGCTTTTAATGTGTTGGTAAACCTGCTTTATGTGTATTGGTTGTGCCTTCACGTGGGAAAAAAAGCAACTGTATATCAGTAGCCTGTGGTGTATCACGGATTGTTGTAAGGACCTTTATGTATTTTTTTTCCCCACTCATTATTGTTTTGCCACAGGGTAGATTTTTTGGTATTTTTTCGTTTTTCCTTCTTCCACCGGAGGACATCTGGTTCCATCCGGACGATTTAAGTTATTGGAATGAACATTTGAACTGCTGGGACATTGGGGGTTTGGAGGGTGATGTATGAATGTATGTCGGAAATGGTGATAATGTAGTGCGGCCGAGCCTCCAGCGACTAATATCCCGCCGTGGTATAACCTGGTATATCTTTAAATACACGCTGTGAAACCCATCCTATGGACTTTTTTCGTTAATATATAATTTTTGTAAGTGTGTACAGGTGCAAGTTAGTTGCTTATCTGGTTTAGGCAGGGCTTCTTCAACGGAGGTAAGCAGGCTGCCGAATGTAATCTCCTAAACAGGTATCAGATCCGCCCGTAACCTTATCTTTGGCGTATGTACGTTCCCTTGCTGTCTTAACGCAATCACTGTTAGGAAGTACCCCTTACCTCTCATCTCCTCTGCTTTTGAGCTACAGTCTTCAACACACTGGACCTCCAGAACACCTACCATCTGGTGCGGATTAGGTCAGGAGACGGGTGGAAGACAGCCTTCAACACACCTTTGGGCCATTTCGAAAACCGGGTAATTTGGACTCAAAAATGTTCCAGCAGTTTTCCAAGCCCTAGTTAATGACGTCCTCCATGATTTTATTAACAGTTTTGTATTTGTGTACTTGGACGACATTCTGATCTATTCCAACGACAGGTGCTACAGAGACTCCCGGAGAACAAGCTCTATGTGAAAGCAGAAAAGAGTTTTACGCCAGCACATTGAGTTTTCTGGGATATGTCATTTATGGTGGGCAGGTGAAGGCGGATCCAGCGAAGATTGATGAACAGGAACCCCCGACATTTATCCAACTCCCCAGTCAACAGGAAACAGGTACAACAGTTCCTGGGGTTTGCCAACTTCTATCGTCACTTTATCAGGAACTTCGGCGGTGTGGCAGCTCCTCTCTCTCGCCTTACTTCCACGTCCACCCCCTTCAACTGGACCCCTGAAGCTGACCTGGCATTTACTCCAATTAAGCGGCAGTTCACCACAACGCCCATATTAGTGCAGTCTGACTCCTCCTGCCAGTTCGTCGTCGAAGTGGATGCCTCGGACACAGTCCTCGGTGCAGTCCTCTCCCAGCGCTCCAATACAGATCAAAAGCTCCATCCCTGCACTTTCTTCTCCCGCCGTCTAACCCCTGCAGAACGTAACCATGACATGGGCAACAGAGAACTCCTTGCAGTGAAATTAGCCCTGGACGAGTGGAGACATTACCTGGAGGGGTCCGAACAGCCGATTATCGTTTGGACCGATCACTAGAACCTGGCCTATATCCAGTCCGCCAAGAGGTTCAATTCCAGGCAGGCTCGCTGGGCCCTGTTTTTTGATTGGTTCCAGAAACAAAGCCCAACACTTTGTCTCCACAATTCACCAGCGAGGAGTCTCCTTCAGAACCTGAGACCATTCTGCCTCCTTCCTGTGTGGTGGCAGCGGTTACCTGGGATATAGAGTCTCTGGTGAAGGAGGCTCAACGGTACCAACCCGACCCTGGTACTGGTACTCAGGGATGTCTTTTCGTCCCCAACGCTGTGCGGTCCCAGGTCCTCCAATGGGACAAACACAGGACTTTCACCCAGGAGACGAGACAATAAGTCAATGTTGAGTTATTTTTACTTGAGTACCTATGGCCCTCTTCCGCCGCATGGTACCAGCTCGACTCTACAACTTGCTTTTTTATGGTTTTCCAATGGGGAAAAGTTGTACGTGGTAACGTCGAGGTTCCAACCAAGCTGAGTCAAGTTGAGTCGACACCATAAGGTGACGTAAAAAACACTGCAGACTACTGATTAGTCAGAGAGAATCGTCAATATTCACTGAATCAAGTGCACCAGTTCGGGGCCAGTGTTTTCTATTTTACAATGTATGCTATTTCATCACTATATCCACTTCTCAGAAGTTTTGAGGCGAGAAATCAACTGTGTAGATTTCTAATATTGGCCATTTCACGAAAATTTATGGCAGATCGAAAATGTGTTCAAACGTTTTCGAAAGCTGAGAATGACGAGCTGGTACCAGCAATAGAAAGCGCCATAAGTTAACTTATGCCATATACGTAACATACATGTTACGTAGCTGCATTAAGTAATAGCATACTTATTTTAACTCAAACCATTATCTTTTCCTAAAGCTCACCAAGTAGTTTTGTTACCTCAACCTAACCAAACTGTGACCGTTTCACAATGTTTACCACATGTTAGAAAGATCACTATATTTCCCCCTTGCTGTGGTGCCTTGTTCTTTACTGATAAATAAATCTGTCATGTGTGGAGTGTTACAGCACAACAGCACAGCCTGCCATTATTTGTCCGGTATTTGCATTAAAGAAGTCTCCAAAAGGCTCAAACAGGGAGAGCTGCAGAGCTCTGTGATTGTATTAGCTGAGCTAACAGAGGGCAGACTGAGTGCTAGCAGTTACAGCACCAGCTGCCACCTGTCACCTGTCACTCAAAGCAGACACAGCCTAATAATGCACACTCAATTATCCCCCTCACAGTTGTCATGAAGGGCAAAATTTGCTATATACATCAAAACCATCGCAGGCTGTAAATATATTTTATTCTGTTGTAAAGTTGGGCATTTTAACATAGGGGTCAATGGAGACTGACTCCCTTTTGGAGCCAGCCTCAAGTGGCCACTCGTTAAATTGCAGGTTTTGTTAGTTCCCTATTCGCTTCAACCAGGAGACCTGCTTGGTCCGTTGTCGTGAATTTGAGGGCGGAGCTTCTGAGAGAGCAATAAAGGGAGGGGTGTGTTTGCTTGGTGGTTGAGTTCATCTGTTTTTAGAATCTCTTACTATCCCATTAACACCACCACCACCAAAACAGAACACTACCTTTCGAAACTCCATCAGCAACATTTTGAACTCAGCAACAAAACTGGCAATAAAATTGCAAACTAACTGAAAGACAATGATCACATCAAGTGGTTTCCTCTGTTAACATTATACAGCATCACAATACATTTTTTAAATATTTGTATACTACTTTCCTGATCATCACTCATCATAGATTATAGGTACTTCTCAGATTGATCTGAAAGATCCACATTCTCATTAAAACACCCACATACAAAAACTAAGATCTGAAATCAACTATTTTTAGTTAGGGTTTGGTTGCATTTGAAACAATACATTTTACATCCAATCAAAGTTAGGATGGTAACAAATAAATCAGACAAGGGAATTTATTTATATTCCCAAAGTTATGGTATTGACTGGTCTTGAAATAAAATCCCGAGTCCTCAATGTCCGAGACTGAGACAAGACCGAGTACAAATGCGGTCGAGTCCAAGAGAAGACCAAGACCATCAAAAAGTGGTCTTAAGACCGGTCTCAAGACCAAGACCAGTCTCGAGTACTACAACACTACGCCATGCTATATATATAGCCGGTCAAAAATAAAAAATACAATAGATACTGGCATGTTTGATAGTCACACTCCTCTAATACAAAAAACTGACCTAATTAAAGCCAAAAACAGTCTCATTGCAAATATATAAACTCTTATAGACACAATACACTGTCTCTTCCAACGGACAAATGGACAGCTGGCTGAAACAAAGCAGAATTTAACATTAATTGGCAAAGCTTATGCAACAACTCATGTTTCATACAAACAGCTCTAAAACCGTTATTAAATAGACCTTACTAAGAGATTGTTTAGACAAATATTGTTTCCTAGACCAAGAATGATGTTGCTTATGTCATCATCATCATCACATAACATCAACTATTTTTCCAGCACCTGTAGAGGGCAGTTTAGGGACTTGTACAGCATTATAAGTGTAAGAAATAAAATGATTTAACCCAACACTCAGCCTCATCTAACTCAATCAAGAAGCAAACTGTAGATAATTCCGGCTTATATTAAGCTAGCTGGTGATGTTTGTGAGGACGTGTGTGCCGACTAAAACCTTCCGCACATACAACCAAACAACCCTGGTTGACTGCTAAACTCAGGCAGCTTCATCAGACCAGGGAGGAGGCCTTCAGAAGTGGGGACAGAGTCTTACAACCAGTCGTAAAACCAGGCCAGGAACACGCCCTACGACTAAAGAGGTCAAAGCTGCAAAGAGGTGCTACGCTGAAAAGCAAAATAACAGCTTTGCAGCCAACGACCCTACGTCAGTGTGGAGAAACCTACGGACACTCACAAACTACAAGAGACCATCCTTCAACACTGCTGGTACTCAACGACTGGCAGACAAGCTGAATGGTTTGTACTGTAGGTTTGAAAAGCCCAGAGTCACACCTCTCCCCCACTCCAACGCCATCTTCAAACAGTCACCTTCCCCCTCTGACCTCTCACCTGCACTCAAGATCTGTGAAGAGGACATGAGCCACCTCTTCCAAAGGCAGAAGATCAGGAAGTCTCCTGGACCTGACTGCCTGAAAATCTGTGCGGACCAGCTGGCCCCCATCTTCACTCAGATCTTCAATGAATCACTGGAGCTGTGTGAAGTTCCCTCCTGCTTCAAACGCTCCACAGTCATCCCGGTCCCCAAAAAAAACTCCATCTCCGGACCAAATGACTACAGGCCCGTCGCCCTGACATCTGTAGTCATGAAGTCCTTTGAAAGACTGGTGTTGGCCCACCTGAAGGACATCACAGGCCCGCTGCTGGACCCCCTGCAGTTTGCCTACAGGGCTAACAGGTCAGTGGATGATGCTGTCAACTTGGGTCTGCATCACATCCTGCAACACCTCGACTCTCCAGGGACATATGCAAGGATCCTGTTCGGGGACTTCGGCTCTGAGTTCAACACCATCATCCCGGACATCCTCAGCACCAAACTCACCCAGCTCACTGTGCCAGCCTCCACCTGTCAGTGGATCACAGACTTCCTGACTGACAGGAGTCAGCAGGTGAGACTGGGAAACATCACATCCAGCACCCGGATTATCAGCACTGGCGCCCCCCAGGGGTGTGTGATCTCCTCCCTGCTCTTCTCCGTCTACACCAACGACTGCACCTCAAGAGACCCATCTGTCAAACTCCTGAAGTTTGCTGACTCCACTATGTCCCAAGTGAAGTGGGAGCCCAACACTGACACCATCATCAAGAAGGCCCAGCAGAGGATGTACTTCCTGCGCCCGCTCAGGAAGCTCAACCTGCCAAAGGAGCTGCTGATCCAGTTCTACACAGCCATCATCCAGTATGTTTTAGAATTGACTTTAAAATTCTATTGATTATTTTATTCTATTTTACTAATTTTATATTTATCTTAAACGTGTATTTTAGTCTTTTCAATGTTTCGACTCGACTGAAAGCTAAAGGGGACAGAGCGTTTGCTGTCAGGGCCTCAAGGCTCTGGAACAGCCTGCCCGAGGAAATCAGGTCAGCTGAGTCAGTGAACTTCTTCTTAAAAACATACTTTTATAGGAGAGCCTTTCCCGATCTTATTTGACTTTATTTTATCCCTTTTATTTTATTCTATTTTACTAATTTTATATTTATCTTAAACGTGTATTTCAGTCTTTTCAATGTTTTCATGCTTTTAGCTTGTATTGTTTTTGTATTATTGTCTTTTGGGTATTATTGTCTTTACACTTAAAGCACTATAACTTGTTTTTGAAAAGTGCTCTACAAATAAAGATTATTATTATTATTATTATTATTATTATTATTATCATCATCATCACTGTCTGGTTTGAATCTGCCACCAAAAAGGACAGGGACAGACTACAATGGACAGTCAGGACTGGAGAAAAAATAATCGGTGCCAACCTGCCCTCCATTCAGGATTTTCAGAGTCAGGAAACGGGCAGGAAACATCCCTGCAGATCCATCTCACCCCGGACACAACCTGTTCCAGCACCTCCCCTCTGGTAGGAAAACCAACAGACACAGAAGCAGTTTCTTCCCACAAACCACCACTCTGATGAACAGCTGATTTTTGACTCACAGTGTCAGGAACAATTCCTGTGCAATAACCCAGTAACTCTGCTTCTAATCAGCACCTGTTTACTGGTTTCCACTTTTTATTCACCATTCTCTATTTCAGTGCTGTTCATACTATGTCATATTGTATATACTGTATACCAATACATCTGCCTTGGGTCATAGGTCTTATTTATCTTTTCCAGCATCCTTTGCACGATGCTCCATCACACCGTGTACATTTGTACATGTATGTGTACCTGTATATCATATCCACCTTCAACATGTACATTGTAGCAGACCTAAATTTATTAGTTATGCATTTTAATAAATTTCTAAGAATTGATACCCGATTATGAATTTTTAAGATTCATAAAATCATTTTATTTAATTCCTCGTTTTAGGGCACCACCGGAGTTGTTATAATCCTAGAGTCTCCGGACCTCTAGGTAGTTTTGAATAATTATACAATTATTACTAGTGATCAGTTAGTTAATAATCAATTATCTTAAATCAGTCAGTCAGTCTCATATCTAAAGGGTCAATTCTCTTGGCAGGAACTAGAAATAGGCAACACACACAGCTCTTGATTATATTACAGTGAATTTATTCTCTAACTAAGGTGATAAAAAGATGGTTGGATACAGGGAACATAAACATTTGCTGAACAATGAGCCTGGAGGTTCGGTTGTGGGAAGCATTTGACTCATACGGCATAGAAGAGCTACTGAAAGTAAACTAATGCTATGGTTTTAAGCTTTACAATGGACATCTGATCACAGAACGTGTGTTAAGTCTTACTGCTTGTCGACAGCCTGCTTTTGGCCTGTTGCTGGTCCCACGCTAGCTGCCGATCCTGGCTTTTTGCTAGGGATTCTCCAGGGTTCTCCGTGTCTGATTGAAA
>NW_025729346.1:0-12626 GCF_021292245.1 Micropterus dolomieu
ATGTCATTAAAAGGCAGCGATGAGCCGCATGATGACGTGGACAGCAAGTGTGAAAGTAAGATTCTCCATAAGATTTCCTTCATTGTGCAGATAGAGAAAATAGAGTCTAACTTAATGATCTTTCTTGTAGAAGAGTCTGATGGAATAGCAAAGCTGACGAGTGTGATCCTGGGCGGCCTGACTGTTTTCCTTGTAATAGTCATCATCGGTCTGCTTGTTAAAAACAGGAAACTTCAGACAGGTACTTCTTCAGAGCTTCTCTGTCTATCTTATATTTGGTTTAGTTGCTAGTGGAAATACTCTTAAAGTTGTGTCAGTATGTCTGGGTTATCAAAGACAATGATCAATAAACTGACCAGATATTTTGTTTCTGTCACTCAGCTCATAAAGAAGAACAGAATCCAGAGCAAACAGAGGTGAGTCCAATTTTAACATTCATGACTACAACAAATTGTGTGACAGAAAACAGCTGTAACTATATTCTGTTGGTTAAAATGAGCTTATCCCTGATATATTGGCACATTTGAATATATGTACATAGTATATTATCAAAGGAAGGTTAAATTAAGGGCAACTGAACTGGTTAAGGTTACTTGAAGATGTTTCGTAGAACCATTCAGTCAGAACTAAAGAAGTCTTTTGGATGAGAGATGGAACGTCTTTGAGTAACCTTAACCCTGTGAAGTCTTATCAGAAATATAATACTGGTATTAGCATCAAAAATTCATTGTCAATTAAAATCATGTTACCACCACATCACCGCATTAAGACGTAAAATACTCTTTTCACAGAATGTGGCCTCTGATGAGCTGAACTACGCAGCAGTGACTTTTCAACCAAAAGGAAAAAGAAGTGAGCGAGAGCCGAATGTTATTTATGCTGCCACCAGATAGACTCGGGAGACATCTGAAACTGATGCTGTATCGTATTAAAATGCTTTGGGGCTTTTTTATGGCTTGTTGGTGAGAGCAATGACCACTCTTGCCAAATCATTTAATTTTGGAATAAAGATCCAATGTTCAATGTGCAAGTGTTTTCCTACTGCAGAGCTAGAATTCTTAACATTTCCTTCTATATAGCAAAAACATATGACTGGTGTTTGATGTAGGATGAGCCAGTAAGAGCACTTATTAGTGTCCAGACTGTATAATAGTGAGAGTTTGATGGAGGTCTGCAGCAGTGGAGTAAGTAAGGTACACATCACTTGTTTGACAGGAAGAGACAGCATATTGTGGTCTGAGCACAACTGAGGTGAAAAGCATGTGGCCTGTTAGATCAAAGGTTTCTGAAAAAATAAAATGTTAAAGGAAGCAGGTAATACTGGCCAAGAAAATAAAAAGCCTCTATGGGTGCATGTAACTGGAAAACTACACAGTACATAAATTTCCAGTTTGAGTATTTTAACTGTGATATCTATGTGTGAAACCATACGCTACATGTGTCATGGATGTGTGTACAAGGCAACAGGATTGAAGACCCAAATGCAGACAATGAGGAACAACAGCAAGTGAGCAGGTGGGTGTCGGGTGACCATGATTGGTGGTAAAGTCTGAGCACATCAAGTTCCTCTCCTTTAGAACCAGGTTCTAGTTTGGGTTCAGGAGGCAGACACCATCTCCACATTTAGGAGTAGATTTAAGACTTTCCTCTTTTGATAAAACTTATAGTTAGGGCTGGCTCAGGTGGGCCCTGAACCATCCCTTTAATCGTGCTGCTGTAGGCCTAAACTGCAGGGAGACTTCCCATGATGCACTGAGCTCCTCTCTCCCCCTCCCCCTCTCTGTCTGTATGAATTCTTATCCCATTAACTCATGTTACTACAGCCTAGTGCTGGCTACACGACTTTCAACGTCGGCAGATCGTTGTGCTGTTCAGACTACACGACTTGCTGTCTTGTAACGGGAGTCTTGAAGTCGTTGTGGTGTTCACACTATGTGACTGATGAGCGACAGGGGGTCACACACTGCACGAGCTGACAACACCTCTGCCAGCCGGCAACTCTATCTGGTCTCCAAACCACGTTTTGTCAAGAAAATGCATATGAAAGTGACAGGTGAAAAGTGAGACGGGAAATGACGCAAAACCATGTGCGAAACAGGAGTGGTTTGCTATCATACATATATATATAGATAAACATTATAAAGACAAAGAATATGGGTGAAAGAATGGATTAGCACACGTGGGCAGCAGATATTTTCTGTGCTACAGAGAGATTTGGAGGTGAGTTAAAAGTGTTTTCGGGTGAAAAAGTAGCTGCCTGCTCTCATTGGTTGGATGTGGATGTCAAGACGGCCGACAGCTTCAGATATTTAGCATGCTAGATATCTGTCTGGTGTCTGCGATGCGACACAGAGATATTTTACATTTCTATGTGGAACTTAATGCATCGTTATAATTCACACATGATGACTGGCAAGCGCCGATCGATCGCTGTAGAGTTTGGATCTGTGGATGCGGGGCACCCATTGCTATAATTCTGATTATTTTATATTTATTACTATTATCATTTTGTTGTGATATTTGTGTTATTAACCCCTACCATTATTATTATTTTACATCTCTATGTGGAATGTGTAACTTTGTGTTCACTTTCCTCCTGCTCTCTCTCTCTCTTTCTCTCTCTCTCTCTCTCTCCCTGTTGGCCGCCCACCCTCAGTCTAGGTTCTGTTTAAGGTTTCTACCTGTTAAAATGAGGTCTTTCCTGCCACTGTTGCCAAGTGCTTGCTCATGGTAGGAATTGTTGGGTCTCTGTAAATTTTTACAAGGAGTAGGGTCTAGACGTGCTCTGTATGAAAAGTGATGAGTAAAGCAATGAGATAACCTCGGTTATGAATTGGTGCTATATATATAGATAGATATTTTACAGAGCTTCAGTCATCCACACTATGATGAACTTTACCTTGATAACAGCTTTCCTTCTCTGCAGCCTCAGTAAGTACTGATATTGAGTTACTCCCAACTTCAAGAGTTATTGTTTACTGTCATGTTACTTTATAACTAGAAAGTCTTCTTGTCATCTTCTGTTTGTTTCAGGCTGGATCTCTGTCTCAGTTTCTGAGTCTCAGACTGTGGCGGTCGAGCCTGGTGAAGACGTCACACTGCTGTGCTCCAACATTTCCAAAAATGAAGGTGTAACATTCTGGATCAGACTTGTCCAGAGAACCAACATCAGCTGTATCTCTGTTATGATCACATCTAAAAGCAATGCTACATTCTGTGATGGATATCAAGATGGAAGATTTGAAATGAGCTCCAACATCTCTGCTGTCTTTCTCAAAATCAAACAAGTGGGTCTATCTGACTCTGGACTGTATTTCTGTGGATTTTATGTAAACGGACTTCCAAGTTTCAGTTTAATTCATTTAGGCATTAAAGGTAAGAGTATTGTAAAGTATTTCTGTCTTTGGGTTCCCATTATTCAGCTGTGTTTTTCTGCTTATATTGCAAAACATATTTTGATAATTGTCTTAAAACAACATCATGTGTGCAACAAAGTGGCTTCAATAATTTATATATAAATCTGCCAAATCAAGACTGAATTTATCTTCATGTCATTAAAAGGCAGCAATGAGTCGCATGATGACGTGGACAGCAAGTGTGAAAGTAAGATTCTCCTAAAGATTTCCTTCACTGTACAGATTATCAAATGTTTGAAGGTCAAAAAGTTTAGTTAAATTCAGTTTGGTCCATTTTCATTTCAGCCAGTTCTCACGTCTCTAAAGGAAAAATAGAGTCTAACTTAATGATCTTTCTTGTAGAAGAGTCTGACGGAATAGCAAAGCTGACGAGTGTGATCCTGGGCGGCCTGACTGTTTTCCTTGTAATAGTCATCATCGGTCTGGTTGTTAAAAACAGGAAACTTCAGACAGGTACTTCTTCAGAGCTTCTGTGTCTATCTTATATTTGGTTTAGTTGCTAGTGGGAATTATCTTAAAGTTGTGTCAATATGCCTGAAAAATGACAAACCCCTGGCGTGATCAATGAACTGACCAGATATTTGTTTCTGTCACTCAGCTCATAAAGAAGAACAGAATCCAGAGCAAAGAGAGGTGAGTCCAATTTTAACACTTAGTTAAATATATTGTTTTATAGAGCCTGGCCAAAAAAACCATTGGAACTATATTGTATTAGCTAGTATTAGTCTGTCCTGAAATATTGTTGTATATGTACCATTTGTACGCATATAATACTTTGTAATGAAACTGTGTCTCCTTTCTCTAGTTTGCCTGTTAGAAAGCACTAACAAGTTTCTTTTTCAACTGTGGAACGTCCTGCTCCGTGAAAAATGTCACAATATTTTAAAGAACAAATTTAAGGGAGTCTTATTATTGAAATATGTATTATGTATTGCATGTATACATAAATATTGTCCAAATGTCAATATTATTTCATATTTATTTTTTTATTTAATATCCACTATCTGTTAGGCTTTGGGGAATTAAAATCATGTCAAGTCACCAAATTAAAATGTAAAATACTCTTTTCACAGAACGTGGCCTCTAATGAGCTGACCTACGCAGCGGTGAAATTTCGAGCAAAAGCAAAAAGAAGAGATGTGGAGACAAATGTTTTTAATGCTGCTCAAGAGACATCTGATGCTGTATCTTATTAATATGCTTTGGGGCTTTTTATGGCTTGTTGGTGAGAGCAATGACCACTCTTGCCAAAATGTTTATTTTTCAATAAAGATTCAATATTTATTCCTTTGACAGTGTCTCCATACTGCGGAGTTATAATTCTTAGCATTTCCTTTCTCTCAGTCTGTTCAGCATGAAAACATATGATGTATGTTGATGTATTAGTGTCCAGACTGTATAATAGTGAGAGTTTGATGGAGGTCTGCTGCAGTGGAGTAAGTAAGGTACACATTACTTGTTTGACAGGAAGAGACAACATATTGTGGTCTGAGCACAACTGAGGTGAAAAGCATGTGGCCTGTTAGATCAAAGGTTTCAAAAAATAAAATGTTCAAGGAAGCAGGTAATACTGGCTGAGAAAATTAAAAGTCTCTATGGCTGCATGTAACTGGAAAACTACACAGTACATATATTTCTAGTTTGAGTATTTTAAATGTGATACCATAACGTGTGAAACCATATGCTACATGTGTCATGGATGTGTGTACAAGGCAACAGGATTGAAGACCCAAATGCAGACAATGAGGAACAACAGCAAGTGAGCAGGTGGGTGTCAGGTGACCATGATTGGCGGTAAAGTCTGAGCACATCAAGTTCCTCTCCTTTAGAATCAGGTTCCAGTTTGGGTTCAGGAGGCAGACACCATCTCTTTAAGACTTTCCTCTTTTGATAATGCTTATAGTTAGGGCTGGCTCAGGTGGGCCCTGAACCGTCCCTTAGTCGTGCTGCTATAGGCCTAGACTGCTGGGAGACTTCCCATGATGCACTGAGCTCCTCTCTCCCCCTCCCCCTCTCTGTCTGTATGCATTCTTATCCCATTAACTCATGTTACTACAGCCTAGTGCTGGCTACACGACTTTCAACGTCGGTGTGCTGTTTGGACTACACGACTTGCTGTCTTCTGAATGGAGTTTTAAATTCCTTGTGTTCACACTGCATGGGCAGTGGTCCAGTGGATAGCACTGTGGCCTCACAGCAAAAAGGTTGTGGGTTCAAAAACCGGTCAGCCCGGCCTTTCTGCGTGGAATTTGCATGTTCTGCGTGGGTTTCCTCCAGGTGCTCTGGTTTCCCCCACCCTCAAAAAAAACATGTTAGGTACTCCAGTCAGTGACACTGATATATACGTCTGAAGTTAGTCCCCTGGCTGCCCACTGACAATAAAAGGTATCTTCTTCTATGTGACTGATCAGCGACAGGGAGGCACAAGCTGACGACTCTATCTGGTCTCCAAACCACATTTTGTCAAGAAAATACAGATGAAAAGTGACATGAGAAAAGTGACACGGGAAATGAAACCACATGTGAAACAAGAGTGGTTTCCTATTTGAAGATATTTAAAAATAAACATTATAAAGACAAAGAATATGGGTGAAAGAATGGATTAGCACACATGGGAAGAGGAGATTGTCTGTGCTACAGAGAGAGTTGGAGGTGAGTAAAAAGGGTTTTGTAGTGAAAATGTAGCTGCCTGCTCTTATAACTGACGGCGCCAGATATTTAACATGCTAAATATCAGTCTGGCGTTTACGATGCGTCAGCGAAGCACCGGCAAGCCTCTTTGATGTGTCCTCGAGTAGTTCAGTTAACGCCTGGTGAGTGCCGAGCGATCGCTGATTCGCCTCCCATGACAGCCCGATGGTCGGCGAGCTCGACGACTTGCAAATCGGGCTTAAAATTGTGTAGGTAACTTGGCTTAACTTGATTTCTGTGCTCTCCGACAGTTTTGTGCTTTCTCGTCCCTCTCCTCTCATCTTCTGTCTCTTTCTGCAGGTATTTCTGCCTCTGGAGCTGTAGAGCTTGGATCTGTGGTTGCAGGGCACCCACTGCTATAATTATCGTTATTACTTCTTTTATCATTTTGTTGTAATATTTGTATTAATACCTCTACCATGACTATTATTCTACATCTCTATGTGGAACTTGCATTGTGCTACTTTGTGTTCTCTTTCATTCTGCTCTCTCTCTTTCATTCTGCTCTCTCTCTCTCTCTCTCTCTCTCTCTCTCTCTCTCTGCTGGCCGCCCACCCTGAGTCTAGGTTCCGCTCAAGGTTTCTACCTGTTAAAAGGGAGTTTTTCCTGCCATGGTAGCCAAGTGCTAGTTAATGGTAGAAATAGTTGGGTCTTAAATAATATTACAATGAGTATGGTCTTGACCTGCTCTGTATGAAAAGTGATGAGTAGAGCAATGAGATAACTTCTGTTATGAATTGGTGCTATATATATATATATATTGCAGAGCTTCAGTCATCCACACAATGATGACCTTTACCTTGATACCAGCTTTCATTCTCTGCAGCCTCAGTAAGTATTGCCACTGAATTACTCTCAACTTCAAACTTATTTTCTTATTACTTACTTGCTGACTTTTATTAAGAGATAATGTTTACCATCATGTTGCTGTACAACAATTAAGTCTTCTCGTCATCTGCTGTTTGTTTCAGGCTGGATCTCTGTCTCAGTTTCTGAGTCTCAGACTGTGGAGGTCCAGTCTGGTGAAGACGTCACACTGCTGTGCTCCAACATTTCCAAATATGACGCTGTAACATTCTGGTTCAGACTTGTCCAGAGAACCAGCATCAGCTGTATCTCTGTTATGGTCACATCTAACAGCAATGCTACATTCTGTGATGGATATCAAAGTGGAAGATTTGAAATGAGCTCCAACATCTCTGCTCTCTTTCTCAAAATCAAACAAGTGGATTTATCTGACTCTGGATTGTATTTCTGTGGATTTTACGCAAATGCACGTCCAAGTTTCAGTGTAATATATTTAAACATGAAAGGTGAGAGTATTGTAAAGTCTCTTCTGTCTTTGGATTCCCATTATTCAGTTATGTCTTTTTCTGCAGAAAAGGTTTTGTGAAAAGATCATGTATGCAACAAAAGTGTTTAAATAATTTTGATCTAAATCTACGAAATTTAAAATCCAGACTGAATTTATCTTCATGTAAAAGGAAGCGATGAGCCACATCATAATGTGGACAGCAAGTGTTAAAGTAAGATTCTCCTAAAGATTTCCTTCACTGTGCAGATTATCAAATATTTGAAGGTAAAACAGTTCAGTTAAATTCAGTTTGGTCTATTTTCATTTCAGCCAGTTCTCACATCTCTAAAAAGAAAATAGAGTCTAACTTAATGATCTTTCTTGTAGAAGAGTCTGACGGAATAGCAAAGCTGACGAGTGTGATCCTGGGCGGCCTGACTGTTTTCCTTGTAATAGTCATCATCGGTCTGCTTGTTAAAAACAGGAAACTTCAGACAGGTACTTCTTCAGAGCTTCTGTGTCTATCTTATATTTGGTTTAGTTGGTAGTGGAAATTCTCTTAAAGTTGTGTCAGTATGTCTGGGTTATCAAAGGCAATGATCAATGAACTGACCAGATATTTTGTTTCTGTCACTCAGCTGTTAAAGAAGAACAGAATCCAGGGCAAACAGAGGTGAGTCCAATTTAAAAATGTACTTATATAAATTGTTTGATAGAGCGTGGCCAAAAAAAACGTTGGAACTATATTGTATCAGTTAATAGCCATAAGATGTAAAGGTGAAGTGAATAACACTAATAATCTTGGCAAGCATAAGGATTTGAGCAAAATTGTGATTGGCTAGATGACTGGGTCAGAGCATCTCTGGTTGTCTGCAATGGTCAGTACCAATCAAAAGTGGTCCAAGGAAGGAAAAATTGTGAATTGGCTCATTAATGCAAGTGGGGAGCGAAGGCTGACCTGCATGGTCTGATCCAGCAGACCAGAATATAGGTCAAATTGTTGTAAAAGTTTATGCTGGTTCTGATAGAAAGGTGTCTAGGAGTGGAGTCCATTCCTCGATGGGTCAGGGCTGTTTTGACCAGCAGGTGGTCATAATGTTAAGACTGATTGCTGTAAGTAACAAGCAATTGCTAAGATAAGCTAAAATGATTTTTAAGGTGCTTTGTTAGCTGTCTCTTCTTTTTATAGTTTGCCCGTTAAAGAGCACTAATAAGTTTGTTTTTCAACTGTGAAATGTCCTGCTTAGTGAAAAATGTTCTTTTAAATTACAAATTTAAGGGAGTCTTATCAGACACATATGTATCACATGTATTGATATGTAAATATTGGCCAAATACTATATAATATCTATTATATTCTGGGGAATTAAAATCATGTCGAGTCACCACATTAAAAATTAAAATACTGTTTTCACAGAACATGGACTCTGATGAGCTGAACTACGCAGCAGTGACTTTTCAACCTAAAAGCTAAAAGAAGAGAGCTGGAGCCGAATGTTATTTATGCTGCCGCCAGATAGACGCAACTGGAACTGATGCTGTATCATGTTAATTTGTCTTTGGGCTTTTTTATGTTGTTGGTGAGAGCAATGACCACTGTTGCCAGAACATTTAATTTTGGAATAAAGATCCAATGTTTATTCTTTTGCTAGTGTCTTCATTCTGCAGAGCTATATTTAAACCATGTGACTGGTGTGTGATATATGATGAGCCAGTAAGAGCACTTATTAGTGTCCAGACTGTATAATAGTGAGAGTTAGATGGAGGTCTGCTGCAGTGGAGTAAGTAAGGTACACATTACTTGTTTGACAGGAAGAGACAGCATATTGTGGTCTGAGCACAACTGAGGTGAAAAGCATGTGGCCTGTTCAAAGGTCAAAGGTCAAGGTCAAGATCAAAGGTTTCAAAAAATAAAATGTTAAAGGAAGCTGGTAATACTGGCTGAGAAAATTAAAAGCCCCTAGGGCTGCATATAATTAGAAAACTACACTACTGTGCATCAGTGTCCAAACTGAATATTTTAACTCTGATAAAATGAAATGAAATTATATGCTATGTGTGTCACGGATGTATGTACGATGCAACAGGATTGAGGACCCAAATGCAGACACTAAGGCAGAACAACAAGAGAGCAGGTAGGTGTTGGGTGAACATGATTGGTGGTAATATCTGATTACATCAAGCTCCTCTCCTGTGGAACTAGGTCCCAGTTTGGGTTCAAGAGGCAGATACCATCTCCACATTTAAGAGTTTAAGACTCCTCTTTTGATATTGCTTATACACTAGTTAGGGTTGGTTTAGGTGAGCCCTGAACCATCCTTGAGTTGTACTGATATAGGCCTAGACTACAGGGATACTTCCCATGATGCACTGAGCTCCTCTCTCCTCCTCTCTCTTTCCTCAATATGCAACTGTATCCCCATCAATCCATGTAATTAACTAGACTTCTTCTCTCTCCCCCTATTGCTTTCTGCAGGTGTTTCTGGCTCTGGAGCTGTGGATTCTGGATCTGTGTCTGCGAGTCACCTGCTGTCCTCCTGTTCCTGCACAACATTTGTTACTAAAATTATTACTAGTCTTATTATTTTCATTAATCTTACTATAATTATCAGTACCATTATTATTTTTCTACTGTTACTGTCTGTATTGCTGTGTGGATATTGCATTTCACCCACACCCCGGCTTTTCCACGGTAGAGGCCAGCCAATGATTTTTTGTGCACTACCACGTCAATTTTACAACCTCATCCCTGGTTGTTTGATGGGCTGGTGTGCAGTCATGTGTACAGTGAGTACAGTGTTGGGCTCAGCACACACCCTTGTGGTGTGATCCAAATCTTGAATCCAGCTGCAGGTGTGAGGGGGGAGGCCAAGGTGAAACAGCTTGCTGATCAATATATTCGGGATGATCGTGCTGAATGAGTAGGGGGGACAGAGACTTTTATTTACTTCTGTTCTGTGCTTCACGGAGACGTCACTGTGTGGATCGATACCGGACTCCGCGTTGCAGCTGGCCGGATTCCAACTGTACAGAGCAAACCGCATCCAGATCTCTCCTGCAAACAAAGGGATCTGATACTCCCTAAATACAGTTTCTTAAATGTCCAACCAGAGAGAAGAACATTCTGGATCACTGGTAAACCACAATAAGCAGTGCCTATCATGCCGTCCCCAGCACTGCACTGGGGCACACTGACCACGTGATGATACATCTAATTCCTGCATACAGGCAGAAACTAAAGATCTGTAAACCTGTGGTGAGGACATCAAAGCAGTGGACCAGTGAGGCTTTAGAGGACCTTTAAGTGTGTTTGGACTGTACTGACTGGAAGGTTTTCAGGACTGCCACCAGCAGTCTGGATGAGTTCACAGAGGCTGTGACGTCCTAAATCAGTTTCTGTGAGGACAGCTGTGTACCATCAGACACCAGGGTGAGTTATAACAGCGACAAACACTGCTAACTAACATCACAATAGGAACAACCTACAGCCTACACTTTATTTTAGGTTTTGGAAAGACAATAAATCATACTTTCAATCTTTCTGGGTAGCAGCTGTAACTATTACAAGTGCCCCAAGAACAGCGTTTGACAATATCTTGGAACAATACGGTAGAAGGAAGGAACTCCTTTTGCGTTAGAGTGAATGGAGCGCAGCCATGAAAGAGTCGGACGTCAGTTAGAGCGCCTGCTGTGTATTCGGGGCGTGCTTAGCGAAGTTGGCTACCGTCTTTACGCTGTTAGGTGCATGTTCATTGATTTTGAAATTGTTTTTGGTTCATTGAACAAGCATGAAAAAACATTGTGCATGGTAACATGTGCTGAATGCCCTGCCATATGTTTCCAAGTCCTGATCCTCAGGCTGTGTTTTACTGGTCTTTATGACAGGTTTTGCCGTTCTCCTGAGGGGGGTGTATGTTGGGATGATGAAGCATCATCATTCTCAGTGGAGAAGCAGATCAGGCTGGGAGAGAAAGAGTGGAGAAGATGTGTCCTTCTAATAGGCTGAGGAATCGGTCATCAGCCTAGCCTACGACAACAAGAAACTGAGAAACGTAATGTGAACGTTGATGTCTGTAGCGATTTCATACTGAAGTGACAGCTGACCACAGCAGAGAGGAGAACAAAAGTTTGACAACAACTACATGATTGGCTTTGATGATTTTGGCAAAATCTGATCGGTAAACTAAAGAGTGAATCCCCGTCAGCTGTTTAGAGAGGCATGAAGAGAGAGGAGCATGAAGGAAGTGAGAGAGAGAGAGAGTTGTGAATGACTAATGCATAAATATAGTCTAACCTGGTTGAATTCACACTGAGCTTCATGTGTATTATCAATGTTTTTTGTTCATACTGGAAGCTTGTGTTTTCTTCCCTTCTGCGTACATACTCCACTGGTTCCACCACAGCAAACTGCTCCTTAAAATATGCCCTTCTCTTGTAGGAAGAACAAAGTGGACCGCCACTACTCAGGGTGGGGGTAAAGGGGTTGACATGACAAAATCATTTTAAGTTTAAAATCTTTACTGTACATTGTATAATTTCTTGAGATCAAAATAACGGAAACCAAAATCCCCAACCTACTAAAGGCTGATTAAATAAAATGAAACCACAGGCAACTCATAACGTGACTCTGTAGTGTGTTGGGCCCCCACGTGCCCATATGCTTTGCCGACAACATCTGGGCATGCTCCTGATGAGACCATGCATTGTGTCCTGGATGATCTCTGATGCATAACGTCCTAGAGGTTCTCAACTGGATTCAGGTCTGGGGAACATGAGGGCCAGTCAAGGATATTTATAAGGGTCAATAACAAATAATTCAAGTCATCTGCAGTGGATCTACACCTTAATGTCAAAATACATTAACATCATAGCGGGCCAGGTTTATCAATCCATGGCCATCATGGACCTCATGAAGCAGGCTACTTTCAACAGTGATCACTGTAATTGACCGAAACAGCTGCAGGCATCTGACACACAGTTTCTCTCGACTGTCTCTCAGTATCATAACGTCACCGAGCTAGCCACATTAGCCGTGCAATATGCAAACGCCAAGTTAGCTAACCTGCAAAACAAACAGTAAAACAACACAAAACACGGCAATACTTACAGCTTCCAAGTTTTAAGTCAGGTCACGTACAGCCCATGGCTATCCGTCCTTGAACCGTTACAGAGCTCGAAACGCTTTTGTAATTTTTTAAGCACTAATGTATTAATTTAATACGCAC
>NW_025729347.1:0-695 GCF_021292245.1 Micropterus dolomieu
TACACTCCAAATGCCTGGAATAGTCCTTGTTCTGCACATTATATCTGGGATACTTTGGGAGCGGACTTGTGTGAGCTTGTGACAGTCATCCTGGCGTACATTTCACATTAACCTGCGCCAATGAAGGGGGACACCCATACCTACAAGTTTTCTTATTTTCATTCTACAACAGATTTTTTTAGAATTGTAGCTGCTTAGATTTTGAATATGTTGTCAAAATATTGCTTACTTGAACATTTGCTTAAACGTTTTAGAAGATGTGAGTTCCCACTTTGTGTTTTATCAGCTTTAAGATTAAAGTATTGGAATTATGTAAAAATATTGTAGTTTTTATCACAGCAAATGTATTATTGATTGTCAGATTGTCACAGCCCTTTTAAGCGTCAGGTAAGCTTATTTCTGATGCCTCCATTTCCCATAAAGCAACACGTCAGACTCTGCATTGGCTCCAGTAAACGGAGTGCAGTTCCCATCACTTGATCCAAATTGTTAAAACTGTGTAATATCTTTGCAGTAAGATTGGTAACGGAAATTAAACTGCATCGTTTCTGATAACCTTGCATAAAACCCTCAGTGCTTCAGCTGAGTAGTTTTGCTCTTTAATTACGTTTGATAAGAGTATTTTGGAGACGTCTTCTTTCGTTGTTCTTTCTTCTGTCTCTGGTCCATTTGTCTGGGGACAGAGCCATTATTCT
>NW_025729348.1:0-7929 GCF_021292245.1 Micropterus dolomieu
TAGCCTGATACTTGAGGCTTTCAACGTTAAAAGAAAATAATTGCTTCTAAAGCATTTAAAAGTCTCATTTTGTATTGCATTGGCTTTATTTAAAGGAATTAGATACAAAACTTGAGTATTGGGGGGAAATCTGCTGTTTACTTGGTCATCCTGTCTGTTTCTTGGAGGCTGAGTGTAATATGCGATGATAACTGGATTGAGTTAATGTTCCTGGGTTGTATAGCCACTGCTGTCTTGCCTGCCTGATCAACTGCTGATTTTTGTGTCCTGATTTTAAATGGGGGTTCTTTTTATGAGACTCTGTTACAATTGGATGGGCCCTGTGAATGTTTTTGCCAACTGCTAGGTTCTGCTAATGGTGGGGTGATTTACTTGTTTTTGGGCTGCGTGACTTCCGTCAGCCCTTTTTCCCTCTTTTTCGAGTGCTCTGCCAGACTGACAGGGTGGTGGACTGTGGGAGCCCCTTCACCGCATGTTGTGGTGTGTGCATATGACAGCTGTGTGCGGACCTTTAACTGAGCCTTATTGTGTGGTGGTTTATTTGTGTGACTTGCTGTCTTTTGTTGGTGGTGCACACCTGTGGGTGGTGGTGTCAGGGCATCCTGGTAGCAATTGTGCTTTTGTAACAATTTGCTTTTATCCTTCAGCATCTCTGCAGCATTGGCCTTAACATCTTGTTGGTTTACTGTTTGAGCTTGTCTAGTTAATAAAACTCCCCAAAACCTGATCTTTTATATATAATATAATAGAATATTGATGTTTTCTTGTAAAGAGATGCTCTGTAAAAGGCCTATAGTGCTTACTTCTACAATCATGTTGATTTGAGATGTGACTTGAAAAGAAATAGCCTTAGACTATAGGCTATAAAATAAATTGCTTTAATATGTAGCCTAATACTGACTTGTTGTTTCACACTGTACACGAACACCGTTCTCCTGGTTCTGGCCCTCCATTTCCCCCAACCACATTCTCAGTCTTTACTGTTAAATATCATATAGCCTACCTGCCTTTACCGTCACAAACTGACGCTACAGGGCTTCCCCCACTGCGCTGACCTATGACAGGATCCCCAGTGCATTACAAACAGACCTTGCCCTAATATGTGACGAGTCGAGAACGGGTTGTAGGGATACAACACCAGTCAAAGATAGAATAAAACGCAGTTGCTTTGTTTTCATTAATGGGTTTAAAAAAGAAAAACAAAACAATTTCTGTTTTTTTGGTTTTCTGTTTTTCCATTTTGGTTTTAAAACCGAAACCAAGGACTTGGTTTTTTGGTTTTTCCAATTTGGTTTTGAAACGAAATAATGAAAGAACGAACCATTCTGTCGGTTTTGTCAGAGAATAAAGAATAGAAAGCTTTAGCTACACTGGTAATTGAATATGAAATTCAAAAGAAATTCTTATAAATTGCTCAACATTAAATAATGAGTTGAAGCATAATAGTCGAGGACAATCATTTGAACATTTGGTGATCAAACATAAATGAGGAACTGAAATTACCAGTTTGCTGCAATATTGTGCTTCCACTATGTAAATGACACGCACACAAAGAATCATTACCGTAATGTCTGAGGATGTTTTGAGGTTTAACTGTATAAAGTAGTCCAGTGTTGAGAGTGATTCCTGAAACATGAGCGCTGATGATGTACCAGAGTCTTGAAGGTGTTAAAATTACTTCATGTTTCCTTATAAGTGCATAAAAGCATCCTGGGTAGGAAATATAGACTTTTTTTTTTTAAACAACTTTTTTTATATGTTTTGAATTAGTTCAGTCTATTTTGTAAATAAGTGTTTAATTAGATTCTTACCTGATGATGGTCTGAGGACCAAAGCATCAATACTACTTCTTTCACAGAGTTTCTGATAGAATGCACCTCTCTAAAAGATTTCTGTTTTAGTGGTTAAAGCTATGAAACCTCAAAGTGAAAATGAGCATCCAACTTGCAATGATTCTCTCTCTGCTTGTCAAGTCCAAAAATAGAGCAAATGTTTACTTTTTCAGTTAGTTGGATATAGTGCAAAGGTCATTGATGTTGTGAATTTGTCTGATACCATAACATGACATAAAGGCTGCAACTGGAGAATAGTTATAAATGAGAAGATATCGACTGGGGAAAGCAGTCTTTTTGTTTATGGAGCTTTTATGATAATTTGCAACTGCTGACCATGTTAACTCTAACTACTTAATCTTTCCCCTCTCAGCTGTAATTTTAACAACACTCTGCTTGGTCAGAGTTTTCACACCTTATTTGCAGCTGATAACTAAGAGAAGACATTTCAGTGTCATTTCAGCTCTTCAGTGATGTGTTTTCCAGCTCAAACACTGACCCATGCCGGGAACACATTCAGACAAGAATCGGGAAAATAAATAGGTTTTGTCAGCTTTCTCTGTTTTAATCTTAAAAATGGTTTGTGTACAAATATTATTTACATATGAGGGTAAATTCAAGCAGTTTTTTTTTATACAATTGAAATTAAGCTATAAATAACAGATACAAAAAATATACAAGAGTACATGAAATTAAAAGCACATAATTGACCTAATGATTATGACTAAATCTCAAGGAACTTCAAAGGCCCAAAAGCTGAAAGATGTATTGTATTCTCACTCAGATACTGTATGTAAAAAAGAGGAAACTGTAACTGCCTGCATTAAGAGATACTTACAGTTACAGTCCCCATTTAATTTTCAGTAAAAAAAAGAGATCTAATTAAATAATCATGTTAATATTTTTCTATATCTTGTTTTTCTTAAATGTAATTTAAAATGTTACCCATGTTCTTTATAAATCCTTGTTTTCACATTTTTCCTGAAAGTTTCTTCAAAGAAAAAAAAAAGTGAAAAAGTGCAGGAAAAAACAACAACTTTACAACCTTGTACCTACACTTCATTGCAACTACGTGATGCTCACAGTTCATATGTGTGAGTATATATATATAGTAAGGAGCTTTTCACATGGGTCGCGCGGTCTACCAACTGAGTTTAACGTGCCTGTGAATGTGAAACTTTTAAGATGTGGAAAACGATGTTGAATGCTTAACGTATTAAAAGTAAATCCACTCGCAGTACTGAATGACCCATTCAAAATGTTGCATTTCATGTTCACATGTATACGTATTATTAGATTAGAATTACTGATGCAACATTATTACCATAGGACCATATGAATATCATTTTAATGTTAAATTAAAGTAAGTGTGGTAAAGTAAAAAGTTCAATATTTTCTCCTGAATGTATTGTACTGTATGTACAATGCAGTAAGGCTTTCAGACATTCTGTAGCTATTGCTTTTAAATAGCCTATATTTCTCCTGTAGATCAACTTTTCTAATTTAATAAAATCCCTACTGAGACAGCATACATGCAGGCATGATTACGTCTTCCTTCCTCTTTTGTGTGTTTTGCATGGGGGTGTGCAGGTCGCCTCAAATAAGTTAATTTTAATTAAAGTTAAAAACTACTGGACTTTAATAAATCCTGTGTTTTAGCAGGTTTTCTGCTCATGTTCAAAACTTTCTGCACAATCTTTCCCACATCTGTGTTCTCTGACATGTCGAAAGAAAGACGTAATATTAAGAGACTAACGTCATCATTTGATGAGAATTTATAAGATCGTTTAAGTCTACCCTCTGCTCTGCATTAGCCTACTTATTGCTCCGCTGGAATTATCCCCTTTAGACCGTTTGACAGACACAGTGCACAGACTGCATGCTGCATGTGAAACCGAAACCGAAACCAACTGGAAAACACTCACCACAAATCCACACACACGTTAACTTCAGCAGCTCACAGTCCAAAACAGAGCAACGACACGACTCGTAACAACTGTCTGGACTCACAGCGCGAGCCGCGAGGTGCACTTAATTACTATCGCGGCGTACGCCAGTGTCACAGCAGCTGGGCCGAGTTCAATTGCGGCAAGTCGAAAGCGTTCTCTTGCGGTGCCCCCTGTGTGGCGGGTGGATAGTGTCAGAGAGAGGATTACCAGTATGGCGGGTGGATAGTGCCACGGACTGGCATGATGTTTACTTTTGGGTCTATTCTGTAGATTAAAATTGTGCTTTTATCATTTACTTTGTGTACCCAACTGTCATTTATAATATAAAAAATAGACCAACACCAAGCTACATGTTTTATTTACATCAATGTTTTCCTCATATTTGATGCTGCCATAAATGTTTTGTTTTTCAACGGTTAACCATTTTAAAAACACAGCTTGAGAGGCAGTTTAATTGAGTGGTGATGCTCCAAATTCAAACATGAGAACCAATCAAAAGCATCAGAACAGCAACAAACTTTACTAAACAACTGTGGCTGGAAATGGCAAAGGAAGACAATGTGCACATGAAATACACGCAAAGCAACAAAAATAATATTATTCAACATATAGCCAAGCTTTTTAAAGAAAATATTCAGATGGCATCTTAAACATTTTCATAAGAAATTGTGATTTAATTACATATTTTACCAGTCGGCCTAACTGTAACAGATAACACTTACATTTATTTTGTAATTAAATTATTTGACTAAATTGCATGTAAGTAGTTACTCCCCAACACTGCCTGTATGTTTGTCTACAGTTGAACATTAAATGTTCTTCTTGGGATAGAATCATGGGAGCTTTATATTATGAGCATTAACAATAAGCTATGCAGAGTGGGAAATTACGTTCGTATCATTGTATAATAGTATGCTGGTTTCTCTTAGTGTAGCATCCCGATGGAAAATGAAGAACTTCACTGAGGGTCTTAAGATTTTTAATTTGCTGTCTTGTACTTCAACAACAATGTAACTGCTAAAAACAAAAGTGCAGACATAAGACAAAATAGTATCTTATAACTCCTTTAGGATTACATTGATTAGTAACACATTAGCATGATCAAAATAATCCAAATCATTATGCAGAAATATACATTTAAAATACATTGTTGCCAATAATAACCAAAGGAAAATACCCATAACAAATAATAATAATAATAATAATAGAAATTGAATAAGCATGAAACAGCTCTAATACTTTAATGATTAATTTTAAGTAACTGTAGGCCTAATACAACCATTTTCACATTGTGGGGAAGTGAAAGCATTATCTTCTTCAGTGGAATTTTATAGGACAGTGAATCCAAACAATAAAGCATAACACAGGCTATGAACTGTAGGCTACTCCAGAGTTCCCAGTCGCCACAAGAATAAAAGCATTTAACACAGGCTGTACAAAGCGTGACTTGAATTCACTCAATAAAGTTAAAATAGGAGTTACACTGACAATGGTGTAGCCTACTGGTGGCGACGTATTTAGTGACGATGTGTGTGTCACACGGTTGTAAGGCGACATACCTAGTTCAGATGTATTTAGTAGGCGTATATTTATACAGGAATTCTAATATACGCGGCCGTGATGTCGCCGCCGGAAGACGTTGATTCCATGCACTCGCCGCCAATCCGCCGCCAATCCGCCGCCAGTCTCCTGTCTGCAGTTCCAATCACTCCCATTCAAAAATCCACACGGTCTGGCGGCGACGGCAGGGTAGACTGCTCCTTCTCCTTCTCCTGGTAATCCTCTCTCTGACACTATCCACCCGCCACAGCTGTCACACGACGGTCTCCTTTGGTAGGTTATCCGTGGCACTATCCACCCGCCATACCCCCTGACATTTTGCGCCCTAGGCAACCGTCTATGTCGCCTATGCCACGGGCCGGCCCAGCTTCAGCAAAAGTACTTTCAGTTCATTTTTGGTCACGTGCCTGTGTATTAACTTCCTGTTTGCAAACTGTGGTCTGAGAGAAACACAGCTCCAGCAAAGCCCACTGTCTCTGTAGATCTGTTGATTTAGAATAAACGGAAGGATCAAAATTGTTTAAGTTTTTTTTACAGCTTATGTTTCAAAATGTCCAGGTTTAGAAACCTACTGTGATGGCAGAGAGGATGGAGCTCAGACTTCACTTTAGTAAATTTACTTAATTATACTTCACGCCTGGGCACATTGCTGTGTAATTCTTAGCTGCACAAGAATAAGTCTCTTTTGTTAAGTGCAATTTATACTTCTGTGTCAAATCGACAGCATAGGCTATGGGGCTACGTAGAGGCTACGCCGTCACCTGACGTGCACCTCCTCAAAAATGTAAATACATGTCGAGTTGACGCAGACCGTAGGCTGGTCGGCTGGGTAGTCGAGCACTGAAAATAATAAACTTGACAGCTGTGAGGACCGTTGGTAATCACACGTGTTAAACTAGCTTGATATCAATTCTCTCTTCTTCTCAATCTTCTTCTTCAATTCTAAGTACAAATAAGCAGCCGAGATGTTGAACAGTTGTCATCCCCATTACCCATCCCCATACCATTGGTATAGGAAATATCAACTGTCCTGATGAAACACCTTATTATGTAAATAAGTGTTTAATTAGATTCTTACCTGATGAAGACCAAAGCATAGATACTAGTTCTTTCACAGTTTCTAATCCAACACACCTCTCTGAAAGACTTTTTTTTGTGTTTTAGTGATCAAAGCTGTGAAACCTCAAAGTGAAAATAAGCATCCAACCAGCATTCATCTTTGCACTGCTTGTCAAGTCCAATTATAGAGAAAATTTACTTGTTTCACTTTTTCACTTTTGGTTGGATATGGTGCAACTGTCAGCGTGAGGGTGTATTTGTCTGATCACATAACATATCAATATGGCTGCAACAAAGAATAGTTTTAAATGAGAAGATATCAACTGGGGCAAGCAGATGTCTTGTTGTTTCTGGAGCTTTTAGTGTTGATAACTTTGCATGTATTTACCACATTAACCCTGCTTCCTCTTTTCCCTCTCAGTTGTGCTTTCTAACAACACTCTGCTTGGTGATAGTTTTCACAACTTCTTATTTGCTGCTGATCACTATGAGAAGACATTTCAGGCTGATCAGTGTAGTGCATGTTTGCTATTGAATAAAGAAGAGAGGTTTGTCTGGAAGCTGCTGACTGGGTCAACAGAGGCTGAACACTGAGGAGACATGGAAGCTGTGATTGGACTGTTGCTGATGCTACTCGGATTCTCTCATGGTGAGCTTATGAACTTGTTTAATTGGACACATTTTATGCAGTTTTGGGATAATACATTCAAAAAGTACAGTCACATCATCTTCAGTGATGTGTTTTGCAGCTTTAACACTGACCCATGCTGGGACCACATTCATACAAGAATCGGGACACTTAAATGTTGAGTCAGCTTTGATCGTCAATCGACTGCCATAGATTTATGTTGCTGTAACAAAGTCAAAGCTTTCTCTGGTTTAATGTCTACAATACTTCTTATTCTGCTCAATCTCAAAGAACTTCAAAGGCCCAAAAGCTGAAAGATTTATTTTATTCTCACTCAGATACTGTACATAAAAAAGAGGAAACTCAGTTATACAGATAATTCTGCCTTAACTAAATTTTCTACTAAGAGGAGGAATTTTACACCAGTGGAAATTTATTTGATGTTTTATTTGGTTATTGCTCACAAGAACATATTCCTGCCTGCATTAAGAAATACTTATCACAGTAATATTGTTACATCTTGTTTTTCACAAATTTTAAATTAGTTTAAGATGTTACCCATTTTCTTTATAAATCCTGATTTTCACATGAAAGTTGCTTTATAGTAAAAAAAGTGAAAAAGTAAAGAAAAAAAACACTTTCAACATTTTCAGCTACAAGATGCTTACCTTCACTGGAAACATTAACTACACAACATGTTTATATTTGTAAAATCAAACTGTATTCCAGTTAAAGGCATGTGAAATGTTATTTGATAGAGCAGTAGAGTGAGGAAAGAGGCCGTAAGATGGGGGCGACACGCAGCAAAGGGCCGCAGGCTGGTTTCGAGCCTGAGATGCTGCAGTAAGGAGCCTTGTACATGGAGCCGACCAAGTGAGCTAAACGCTCATCATGAACCTGT
>NW_025729349.1:0-936 GCF_021292245.1 Micropterus dolomieu
CTTTAAAAAGACTGTGCGGTTGTGGTGTGATCAGATTTGATTGACAGTAATCAACAACCCACCAACTATCGTCTGATTCATAAAAGATGAAAGAAAATACAGAAATCTCTCATGAAATAACTAAAACTGTTCAAACTTGGGCAGAAAGTAGTTTTTAATAGCTTATAGTAAGAAGCTGAATAAGGGCCTTTCATTTTTTGTGCTTTGGTTAGCTGTTGACAAAGATTATTAGTTTTATAATAGGTGTTTTTCTTCAATGCAACTTACCTACAGCTCACTTGCAGAGCAGCTGCCCCACTCTCAGCTCGTAAAACAGTCATGAGAAGTTTGAATGCCTTTTGTTCATGATATGAAACATCAGCTGTCCACACAGTCAGAGAAATAAAAAGTGAGAAACCTAGCGCACCAGTGAGCGTCTGTCCTGCTGGGCTGCTGACAGCGCTGTCAGCCGAGCGGTCAATCAGACAGGATGGCAGAGGAGGTTGTACCAGCATCTGGTTCAAAAGGGGTTTTCTCAACCTCAGATGGAGTAGGGCTAAACGGTATGCAAAAAAAAAAAATCATTTTGCAATTATTATTTAAAAAATATGTAACTTTTTGCTGGGGTTTGTACCAAACAAGTATGTTCCCTTACATCTGGATAATATGATTTGTGCCCTGAACTAGGGCTGGGCAATAAAACAATAATAATTCAGTGTTTCCCATTAATTAACGAGACCATGGCGGCCCGCCATAGTCTCAAAATGAACCGAAAAATAGTTTGACACATCTCATAACGTTTCAGACCAGATTGTGTTTTGTGGGCGCCTTTATGGTAAATCCACTGTAAGGGCCCAGAGCGAGCTGACAGGCAGGTTAGTGACTTTATCCTGTCAGTTTCTCTCTTTACAAAGACAAGTGTTGCAGTATGAGAGTCCTACCTGAAGAGAGGCTGTG
>NW_025729350.1:0-1330 GCF_021292245.1 Micropterus dolomieu
GAATTTGTGGTGATGGGTGGAGATTGGAATTGCACGACTAATTTTACATTTGACAGAATAGGACAAGAATCTCATTTACAGTCATCCGCCACTTTATCACAGTTGATTTTAGAGTCAGGAGTGGTGGATGTATGGAAGGTCAAACATCCCCAGGCTAGACAGTACACATGGGTTAAGGTGTTGGATGGGAACGTGAGTGCAGCCAGGCTAGATAGGGTTTACATATCACAGTTTTTGCAACAGGTTATTGAACAGTTACATTATTCCAATGGGTTTAACTGACCATCATTTAGTCAGTTTAGATTTTTATATCTCACCAACCATTAAAAGCAGCTCTTACTGGCACTTTAATGTCAAGCTGCTTCAGGATAGTGATTTCTGTCAGAAATTTCAGATGTTCTGGGGAATCTGGAGGGAGAGGAGGAGGGATTATGAGTCCTTAAGTCAGTGGTGGGAAGTGGGCAAGGCACAAATACAAATTGGGCAAGGCACAAATACAAAAGTCACTCCACTGTCACAGTTAAAAGAGTCATTCAGGGTTTAGAAAAAGAAATTGGAGATTTAGAAAATAGTCTACTCACTCACAACAGCACAGATAGACACAGGATTCAGCAAAAGAAACAAGAACTAGGTTCTTTTTTACAAGAAAGAGTAAAAGGGGCTTTGGTCAAGTCATGTTTCACTAGTGTAAGAGACATGGATGCTCCCACCTCTTTCTTTTTTAACCTGGAGAAGTCCGTCTCTCAGAGCAAACAAATGGTCTGTCTCCGTCTCCCTGATGGCACTGTGACTACTGATCAGGGAGATATGAGACAGCATGCCGTGGAGTTTTATAGTGCCCTTTTTAGAGTGGAGGACTGCAATAAAGAGTGTGTGGATGAGCTGATGTAGGGGCTTCCTCAGTTGGGCTCTGAAGACAGAGATGTCCTGGATGCCAACATCTCCCTGGAAGAGTTTACTGCTGCAGTGGGTCAGATGGCTTCTGGTAAAGCTCCTGGACTGGATGGATTACCTGTTGACTTTTATAAACACTTTTGGAGGTGTTTAGGAGCCGACCTGCTGGAGGTTCTCCAGGAGTGTTCCGAGACAGGATTGTTGCCAGCTACTTGTCGGCACGCGGTGCTTTCATTGTTACCAAGAAAAGGAGATCTGGCACTACTTAAGAACTGGAGACCAGTGGCTTTGTTATGCACAGACTATAAACTTTTTTCAAAGGTGCTAGCCAATAGACCAACTATCTGGACTTAATTATCCACAGAGATCAGTCATACTGTGTGCCAGACAGATCTATTATGGATAATTTGTTTTTAATGAGAGACTTATTGGATGT
>NW_025729351.1:0-927 GCF_021292245.1 Micropterus dolomieu
ATGCTCTCTGGCCAATGGGATGATGAGTGTGAGTATGTTTTTCCTTCTCTGGTTGTCTCTCCTGCGGTGGGACAGTGGCAGGATGAGCAGAACGCCCTGCTGAATCTAAGAACACCAGAGTTGGGGGAATTTGAGGCATTGGGAAAGAAAGCAGCCTACCAGATCAGCACCAAGGTCTTGAACTTACGTGCCCTGACAGGAGTAAAGGTGTCGAGGTGGACAGAGGTTTTTGGCGTTGGATTATCCCCTAGGGGCTGTTGGCGGTCCCTGTATAAACCTCCCATTGAAAAACGGACAGGTGACCTTCAGTGGAAAATCATAAATGGGGCCATAGCTACTAACAGATATCTGGTACACCTTAATCCTGGCACATGGGATGGTTGTCCTTTCTGTTCACAGACAGAAACCATACATCATCTTTTTATTCAGTGTTCCAGATTGGTTGGACTTTTCAGGGCATCGATTAGCAAGCAATGAAACAAGTCCCTTTGTATCTCCTAAAATGTGATTGAGTGATTGGATATCTTTTTAATTGTATATTGTTATTGGTTTTAAATAAATACAGACATAACTTTATCATTTCAAGTGTTTTTATTTATATCACCAGAATAACAAAAAACATTGTCGTACATGTTTCAATCTATTAATCATTTTGATAATGGCACACAGCTTCTAATATTATTATACACACTTAACAGAATCTGATACTTGGACACACTGGTGCCCAAGAGGAGAGGACCGGTGGGCGAGCCCAGCTGACTGAACAGAGGACGAGGGTGAGTGAACCTGGGAAGAGAAACAGAAGGACAGTGTTAGACGCAGGGGAAAAACCAAGGGCTGGAAAACTGAGATCTCTGCAGGAGTTACCAGGAACTTGAGAGAAGTTGTGGCACCAGGTTGGGAGCAACGATGATCCAGCGGCGATGG
>NW_025729352.1:0-1540 GCF_021292245.1 Micropterus dolomieu
CACAGGGGCCTTGTATAAACCTCCTTTGATTGTTGTCCCCAACAGGCTCAAGCCCATTTTGTTCAGGATCTTGTTCCCTGAAAGACATTCCAGCAAACTACTGTGATCTGACTGGGACTGAGTTGGATTATAAGAACATGAATTTAGCACACATCACCACAACCCTATATATACAGTACATTCTGTGTTTGCACGCATATTTACCAGAATCTCTTGTCTGCCCTATCTCCTAACATTCCTGCCTGCTGTCAGGGTGAGGGATTTCACATCATATTTACCATTATTATTACCGTATCTGAACAAATAGCTGAACAAGCTAGAGCAGCTAATAAAAGCTTAAGGACTAAACCTGCTAAAGGAGTCCACTGGGGACGAACTACAACCATTAGATCCGGATAAAGTAAGTTAGTCAGTTTTGATGCTCTCCACAATTTTACATTCATGGCCAGCACTCAAGCCGTTTTGGGCCTCACCACCTAAGCCTTATAATTTCTAGGAAAACCCTGTTAGTATAACCTCATACAGTCATTATAGATGACATGGTTGTCTTTTGTGTTTTAATTTAGAGTTTTTGATTTATCTGTAGAAATTAAAACAGAAAATAGACAACATGTAAGAACATACACACCAAGCCTTTGGACACACAGACTGCAAAAATATAATAACTATTGGATAGTCTGCAATTATCTTAAACTTAATCAGGATACATCTGAGGCTCTCCTCTTTGCTCTCAAAATGTCATCTAAACTTGTCAACCCCTGGTTTTATTACATTCTCTGCTGCTGAGGTCAAACATCTTGATGTAGTGACAAACATATCAAACATATTACTAAGAGAACAAAGACTCATCCACACCTTTGTCACATCCCGATTAGACAACCGTAATGCCCTTCTCCTTGGTGTACATATGTTGGTTTAATTAAATCAAAACTCACATGTATAGATTAGCCTTTCCTCGTGCTTCGTAATATGCATATTATTGATTTATTCTGTGTTTAATAACATGCACAGTATATTATCAATGTATTTGTTTATTTTGTTAGAATATTCCTGCTACTTCTAATATGTATATACTGTATTACCTGGATTTTGTTTTAGTGTCCTTAAGTGACTTGAAAGGCGCTTAAAAAGTAAAATGTATAATATTAATATTATTATTATGAGTCGTCACCTAGGACATTATCACAGCAGCATGTGTGCTTGGACAGTAGTTTCTGGAATTTGCTTAGCATGCATTATGTTTTGGGTTTATAATGGGATGAACTGGGAAGTATATAATAAAACTCTTGTGGTGCATTATCATACCTGAGAAATCTATCATTGGGTTTTGCCCGCGGTGCGTCTGTGCCCAGTACCAGGCATGTCCACCAATCAGCAGGCCTCCTCCCTCTGCCACAAAGTGTTGGATTTCCTCCACATGATTATCGCTGTACGCCGTGCAGACAAATACACTCAGGTCTTCCCTGAAGTCTGTCTTCTCACACTGTAACCCTGACTTGCTGAGAACTTGGAGTGCTGGATCGTGCACTACACCAACGAT
>NW_025729353.1:0-10352 GCF_021292245.1 Micropterus dolomieu
AGAAAGAATGGGCTGCTATTGGTGGTAATCTTCCTGCCAATGTTATCTGTGCCGGTGGATATGGCACAAACAAAGGATTCTGTCAGGTATGTTTTCTGTCTGTTCATAGAAAGTGTCAGCTGGTTTCTAGCTTCACTGCTTTCTAGTCTTAGAAATTGAATAAACAAATGCAGCTTCCTCCTCCTCACAGGGTGATTCGGGTGGTCCTCTGGTGTGCAGTGGGAAGGCTGTTGGTGTTGTGTCTTTCAACATGAGAAAAAACTGTGACTACCCAAATGTTCCTAACGTCTACACAAATATATCAAAATACCTTCCTTGGATCAAAAATGTTCTCAAGCAAAAGGATTGTTAAATATAGCATACCTTTACTGTGTTGAACTGCTTAGCATCAGGTCTGCCGGAAACTCACTTTTACAGAATGGCCTTTCTTAACAATTGACATCTTTATTTCTTTGGAAATTAGTTAAAGTGCTTTTTAAATAAAACTTTATTTTATTTTTGTTATGTTATTGTGATGATATTGCTGTGTTTAAATCTCACTGTCAATGTTTAATCTGAAATGCAAAATAAAACCTCAGTGTCAAATGTCAGATACTTTCAAATAATTTCCTGTGGTTAAATTTTTCATCAGAAGACAGAAATGGAATGTAAGTTAAATATATATATGTACATATACCTTTATATAAGGTTTTCTTTCCCAAAGGGATTACTTATAAACTATCAGCTCAGTCAATTGATAATGAATTTAACCAGGGCAGTTTCTTAACTGTTGTGAGTTGGACATAGAGGACCCAAACGCAATGCTCAGATGAAACAAGTTTTATTGGGGATAGAGGGGTTGAGGGAGTGGAGGTGAGATAGAGGTGGATGCCGGGGAACACGAGCACCGAGGACCGAGGAGCACGAGGAGCATGTAGGGCAGAGGGGGCTAAGACAAGGGAGCCGAGGGGCACCGGGGACCGGAGACCTGACCGGGGGGGGTGGAGTAGTGTGGTGATAGGCTGACTGGCGAGGCATGAGGGAGAGCCAGGAGGACGCCGTGGAGGAAGCCCGAGGGGAGAGAGCAGGTAGGGGAGCCCAGCTGACGCAACGGTGGACGGAGGTGAGTAAACCTGGGAAGGTTTAAAAACAGAGAGACAGGGTTAATCTCAGGGAAAACTGAGAACAAGGAAACGGATTTTGCAAGAATCACGGGAGCTTGAATAATGCAGTAGCATCAGGTCAGAAGCAACAACGATCAAGCAGAGATTGTGTGGAGAACTGGGGTTGATATACTGGCAGGGATGGCAGGCGGGGGAGGCTGCTGATGAGGGGCAGGTGTGGAGAGAGAGAGGGACAACACAAGCAAGGTGAGCAGAGGAGACACAGAGAGGCAGGCAAAACACAGGGGACAACAGAATGCAAGAAAAAAGGAGAAACAAACAGGACACTTACCGTCAGACGGGCTGCCACCAAAACATCTAACTGTGACATGAGAACTTTGTGGATAAAACCTGAATCTGGAAACTGTGGTTTCAATGGTTCATCTAGTTGTCACAGAACTCAAACAAATGTTTCAGTGGGCTGTGTAGATAGACAGAGCTGGTCTTGCGTCTGTGTTTTTTTTTTTACCCATAAAACTCATCAAACTAAGGTTCACTTAGAAGAGGAGGTGGTCCAACACCAGGGCTGGACTGGTAATCTGGCAACGATTGGCCCATAAAGCATGGACAACGGCTCATTGGGTAATTTTCTGGACTGACACTGGGCCGGCCCAATCACATCTCTTACTGGCCCCCAACCCTCTGATTCCCTGGAGCAGAAAATGTCCCCAGAATGCAAGAAATGAAGCGTTTAACGCTCAAAATCTTCTGGCGGAGGACCCCCAGACCTCCTCATCAACTATTTAGTGTGAACTGCAGCTTAGAATATAGTGTTTTTTGTTGGTAATTGTCATTCTTGTGGTGGTTTACTATTGAAACCAGGAGTGAAGTGCCTGTTTCATTTCATAAGAACAGCTGCATTGATAGATAAAAGACTGATGAACAGACAGTTCTCAGAGGACTTCTTCTTGAACCTAACATTGATTTGATTCTCGATATTAATATATTAAAGCTTGCGAATGTATGGAGTTGTTTGAACTTGATGCTAACAAAATGTCGAGTCCTTACTGACTTTCACACAATATTAAGTCTTTACAGCACAATTCTTTGGCTGTTCATTTATTTTATTCTTCAACATCGGAGTAGCCGTCACAGAAAATGTTTATAAGCAAAACATGCCTTCTATTGGTGCTTAGGAGCCATTTCTTTTGTCAGAATAAGACATGATTGACAAAGAAACTTGAAAGCCTTCCCTTCACAGTGTATCTGAGTAGTCCGGTGGTTGAGTTCTTGCTCCGGATCCAGAGATTGATGGATAAAACCCTGCTCACAGCATGTTAACATGTTTGCTGAACAAGTGTGCAGCACATCATTGAGTCTCTGATGGAGCCACACATTGCACCGACAGCGGTAGCAATCGCAAATAGCTGGCAGCTCTCACAAGCATTTTCTTAAGGAAATGCCCATTCTAGTTCATCAATACATTTGTTTTTCTAAATAGTAGGCCTATTAAAATATATTCTTGTCTTGTTGTCATGGCCCCAATCTTGTGCAATGTTACGTCTCATGGGCTAAGTGTTTCGTCACACCCCTAATCTGAGCCCTTAAATGGAAGGATGGCGTATTGGTGAGGGGTGTCCGACCAATTTTGGTGGGCCGCCTGGGCCAAAAATGCCAGGTCGTATTTTTTGTCCCAGTCCAGCCCTGTCCAACACAGTGTCAGAAATCTGAGAGACAAACAAAACGGCCTCTCTCAGTCTCTGTACTTCAGTTTTAAACTTTCACTTCTTGATTTTGTGTGTCTCTGCATGCTCAACTGGGCAAGAAAGTGCAGCAGTTCAGCTTAAAAAAAAGCAAGTTTAAAAATATGAAACATGCAACATTATTAATATGGTGGTGAAGGGTGAAAGGAGTCTTGGAACAACTTGGAACTAACCCACCACCAACCTGTTGAGGTGAGTATATAAAAACAAATGCTCTCTGCAGAGAAAGTAGTGACAGCTGCTGATCTTGAGGACGGACATCAACAGTATCTGATTTCTGTAATTTCTCTCACGTAACTGTCCTTGTTAGGGAGACAACATTTAGACTTATAAGGTAGTTGTTTATTCTAAACATTAAAATGTGCTTTGCTGTCACAGGCATGCGTGTCTCCTGGGCAGCCAGCCCTACTGAAAATACTTCTGGTTCTGAGTTCCGGGAAAGTTCCAGTGAACGCTGGGGGCGCTTTCCAACTGTCAAATTGTCATGTGTGCGAGGGAAATACGCCATATAAGAGACTAAAGGAGAAGAGCGGTAAACAAAGAAGCATTGAAGAAGCAACCAGCAGTTGGTGCTGTCTCTTTCAACATGAACTTTAACTGTAACCATTCAGACATACCCAATGCCTATACAGACATTTCATAATACCTACCACAAAGATTCTCAAGGAAAAGTTGTTGAATGTAACAATCTTACATATAGTTTTGCTTCAGTGTACTTTCATAGTGTACACCTAGTTTATTCAACTATTTATTTTAGTTTTTAAAATGTAATGATGCTATTTTAACCAAAAATAGTGCATTGCATGTTGATAAATATAAATATTGATAAATACCTGGTACAAAGACATTAAGCTTTGTCACAGGGTGTTTCTGGTTGCGTGCAATGGGAGAGCAGATAGTTGTTGTTGTAACAATCTTACATATAGTTTTGCTTCAGTGTACTTTCATAGTGTTTGACAGGTATTGCCATGTCTATATTGCTAAATCGGAGCTTGCTCTTTCTAACCTAGAAACAGTAGGCTTCAGTGACACATAGGCTACAGCTTTCTCTTAAGGTAAAATACTTGCTCTGTAACACAGCTGCTACAGAGGAAAGACACTGAATCATTTGTAGAAGGATGACAGACACATTGTTTGGCTTGGACTGAGGGAGGTTTGTATTGCACTGCACAGGGCAGACATGCTGACAGAAACTATGAAACTCTGTGGTTGGACTCTGGCCTAGAGCAACAGCTTACATTTATTGGTATCAAATACTACATTTGTTACAACTGTATCTGAATATGGGGTAATAAACACTGACTGAATGCAAATACAACAAATGTGAACATGTGACTGCTTATGATAAATCCTTCCACCAAGGTCAAGTTGTCAAAAAACCACACAAGGGAAGACTGCATGTTTACTGCATACTATACAGTATACTGTTATACGTACATTAGGTAATGATTTCCCTGTCTGGATATGTGATGTTTGTACTCTTCAAATGACCTCTTCATCATGTACTAACTAGAGCATCAGTTCCATAACAGTGAGAACACAAATCCTCAAATGTTAATATTTGAGTTTAAAGTCAGAATTCTGAGAATTAACTATCGACAATTACACAAACAGTGCAGAGAAGAAGATTAAATGAAGATATGAACATACAGATCACATAATAAACCAGCCTGCACCAGGGTAACTTAGTCCAGTATATAGCCTTGGTAAAGGACAACACTGGTTATGCACTTATCAGTGCAGATAACATAAACAGACAAGATGATGCAAAGATAACACAAATGTTGCAAACTTGCAATGCAAAAAGGGATGTGGTTAGAATTCAAGATAAAATAGACAATAATCACATTTTCCAAGAAAGCAAACTGCTGTATAAAAGGATCCACTTGACACACCCAAGAATACAAGTCAGTTAAGTTGCTGGCATCATGCATGGTCTGCACAAACTTCTGCTCTTTCATGTTCTGACATGTCTTGGACAAAACTATGCTGTATATGGCCTCTCTGCAGAACATTGATCATAGTCATGTCTGTGGGGGATTCCTCATCAGTGAAGACTTTGTAGTCTCTGCTGCACACTGTGACTGCTGGTGAGTTACTTTACCTTTTCATCATTTTTTTTTTAAATTAATGTAAATAGAAGTCAAATAAAAAATAATCTGGTTTTACAAACCCAGTATTTTCACTTGGGTTGTTGCTTTGCTTTGTTGTGAATCCCACAGGTGTTGTTCTTGGCTCCCACAATCTCAAGGCTGAAAATACAGTGAGATCTATTGAAAAGAAGTGCAAACCCCCATCTTATGAAAATGTTTCAAAAGGGAATAACATCATGCTCCTCAAAGTAAGTTAATACATTTAACCCAGTAACAACAAGATTCTCAAGGAAAAGACTTGTTAAAAGTAACAATCTCACACAGAGATTTGCTTCGGCATGCTTTGATTGGGAGGGGTTGTTTTGTCTGTAAAAAAAATTAAAAAAATAACTTTTCACATGGTTTCCTGTTTCTTTAGATGACACAAGCTTACATTAAGCTGGAAAAGTGTCAGAAGGCATGGCATAATAGCCTTCCTGCCAGTGTTATCTTTGCAGGTGGATATGGAACAAAGAAAATATTCTGTCTGTATGTTTTCTGTACTTCGATAGAAAATGCCAGCTGGTTTGTGGTTTAAAAAAAGTAGAAACATCTTGTGTAATGAAGCTTCCTCCTCCTCACACTCTGGTGGCCCTCTGTGCAACGGGAAGTTTGCAGTTGGTGTTGTTTCCTTTAACAGCAAACATAACTGTGATTATCCAGATGTACCCAACATCTATACAGACATATCAAAATTTCTTCCCTGGATGAAAGAGATTTTCCAGAAAACAAACTGCATGTAACAGTGTGACAAATTGTTTTTGGATAAACATTTAATGGATCTATTGCTTTGTGCAAATCACTTTGTCAGCCCCCCCAAAAAAGTGTTTTCATTCTGTGACAACTTTCATCAGTGGACACAAATGCAAAGGTTGTATAGCCAACAAAAGGTTCACAAAACCTCTCAGGGTAAATACTCTTGCATGCAGCCTACGGTATCCACAGTCAGAATGGAACTTTCTGTGGTTTCTGTGGTTTCTCAAGATTATCGCACAATTCAAAGAAATGCTTGTGTCATGGGCAAGCAACAACCCCCGGGGCTGAGAAATAAAGACAACACAAAAGCCCCCCCCCCGCACTATCTACAACCACAACATGAAACTAGTAAATATCTTAACATTAACCACTTTGCACATTCATCACATTCAATTTCCTGCATTCTGAATACATTTTCTGCACCAAGTTATGGAGGAAATGTCTTTATTTATATGAAGGGAAACTAAATTAAGGTGACAATTCAAAATATAATGGAATATAATTCAGTCATTTTTTGGACAATGCAAATTTGTTTCTTCTATTTCAATTGCATTGCATGTTTTCTTATTGTGCATTGTTTCATTTGGTATTCAACATTTCTAGTTGCAATCTTTTTTTCCAAATTTTTTTAACAAAAGCTTTGAAAAAGTGATGGAGACAGATTCTGACCTGTCCGCAGCGCCCCCCAGTGTAAATGACACCTATCTGTCAACACTTTTAAATGTCCCGCCCCATCCAGGCTGTGATTGGTCGGTTCACGACAAGCAACACTGATGAGCTACATTCAGCCCAAGGCTGCTTGAAAGGAACCGAGCTACTCTTCTCCCTCATCTCTCTCCACCGACAGAGTTTAGCAGGCATGCGAGAACGGGAACAGAGAACCTGATATGGAGAGGGCAGAGGAGAGGACCGGCAGCTTCGGAGAAGTCCCGGTACGCAAGAAAATGTCCCGGTACGCCAAAGAGTAAAATGTCGGGGTGCTTCCACACTTTTCAAAACATTTTTCATTATGTTCTTGTTATGTGGGAATTTAGGGCTGTCCCGACTGGGGAGTTACATAGTTGAATCAGAATCGTCACATCCTGCCTATAGTCGACTGATAGTCGAATCATGTGTGTTTTTGTGCACGGCAATGCGAGCCGAAGCTAAACTGCGGTATATTGTTGACTATTTTTTCCCTCTCTCCCTCTTGCCTGTCATTCACTGGTCTTGTGTGAGTTTTGAGTGCATTCCCTGCTGCTGACAACTGCATGCACATTGCGGTTCCTCGCGGGTCTATTTCAAGTAGCCGGCTGTTAAATACGATTAAACAAAATATTGTTTGTGTGGTTCATCAACAGTGATAAATTATCCAAAAGTCCTGCGAGTCCTGACAACTTGGCACAACACCAGTGAAGCTGGCGCTCCTCTTCTGCCACTACACACATACACGCTACACTTACACATGCACACTGACGCCCCAGGGTTAGGGTTACAATTTTGGATTTATTCAACCACTTTAAAAACATTTTTTGGAAGATTTTTACATGTTTATTACAGCATTAAACATTGAAATGTATATTGTGATAGGCTGTATATTAACTTATTGGGCGAAAACTGGTAGTTCTATGTAAAATCAAACATTTAGCACCCCCATATAACCAAAATGGCATGATCCTTGTTTCGCTGTTAAGCTTCGACTGTGAGATTGACAGTCGAATCAGGCTCTGCCCATTGAAGCATCCAATCTTCGACTATTTGGGGTCAGCCCTATGGGAATTATTACATAAATTTGTTTGATTCTTGCATTTCATTGAGAGGTAGGCTACCTCCTGTTCACATATTCTTTTCCATTTAATAAACAACCAGACGGTCACATTCTTTTTAGGGCCAGCCTACAGTAACATCAGTCAGTTTATAATACACGTCAACATGTTCCACTTGTTCAAGTGAAACACTGACAGATGAGTCATGATGCTCCGTTAGACTTCTAGCTGTCAGTCAATGATCACATGACTTTGGAGCTTTAGTTGTGACTGTGAGAATACCGACTCTCAAACCTGAAGCTGTGGTTTCTGTTACTCATTTTGATTTTCACAGTCACAGTGACAACAGCCAACAACAGCTTAAATGTTACGGCTAAAAGTATATCCATCACTGGAATCATTTTGTTTTTTTTTACTTCAGTTCATCTAACTTAGTAGATTAGTGGTATCCAAACAGTGAGAGAGGAAGATCTAAAAATTCCCAGAAATAACAAAATACAGAGGTTGACAGAGAGCAATAGATACAAGAGAAAAAATAATTGAATAATAATAAATGTAGCAGAGATTAAATGGGTTAAAATCACAGACTGTTAAACTCATCATGTGCTGATCACATGATGTATTTATGTGCTTCAGGCTGCTGAGGCAGAAGAACCGCAGCCTTTATATTTACTGTAAAAATATCAGCACTGCACGATGCTTCAAATCTTTACTGACCACAGGCACTTGTCATTACAAGACAAGGTTGCATTGATGCACAGAGGATGCGGCTAAAGAAGTCATGGTGAAGCAGATAAAAACCACGGGGTCGCTTACTGAGAAAACTGCTGTATATAAGGGTCATGTATTGTCACCCCAAAGACAACAGGCTGAATTTGCTCCCAGCATGATGCATCAACTGCACAAGTTTCTACTTTTTTATCTTCTGACATGTCTTGGACTTAACAGTAAGATTATCAAATCTGGTTTAACGTCTCTTGTCTATAACTGCTACATTAACTCATCTATTTTTTCCTCTTTTCTTTTTAGCACATGGTGGTGAAATCATAAATGGTAAAAAGACCCCGGAGAACTTAATGCTGTTTATGGCCTCAGTGCAGAACAACATGGGTCATGTATGTGGAGGATTCCTCATCAGTGAAGACTTTGTGGTCACTGCTGCGCACTGTGACCGCCAGTGAGTTACTTCCCCTCTTTCTGCAATCTTTGATTCATGTAATTACAAAGCAAATCAAAATATGTGGCATAAAGATGTAATAATTTTTGCAGTTTTATTTAATTTGTAACAATTGACAACTTCTCAATGATCTTTCCCTCAGGAATCCTACAAGTGTTGTTCTTGGCACCCACAATCTCAGGAAGGTTGATAATGACACGATGAGATACAGCGTAAAGAGATGCAAGCATCCATGTTTTGACAATGAACGATGTGGTCATGACATCATGCTTCTCAAAGTAAGTAGATATTGTCAGATCGGTCTAACAGTCTCAGATTAAATTATGCATTTTTCACTTTCATTTACTCCATCTTCAAACATTCTTTTTTAAAATTTCTTAATTCCATTCAATTCAATTTAATTCAAACCTGAGGTCTGATGGATGATAATACCAATGCTTTTCACTTTTGCGTCTCCAGCTGTTTAAGAAAGCTCGACTGGGCAAAAGAGTTCAACCAACTCAACTTCCCAAGACTGACATTAAAATAAAAGATAAGGAAAAGTGCCATGTCGCTGGATGGGGTTGGACTCAAAGTCGTGGTAAAGTTGTTGTTGTACTGCAAGTGGTGGACGTGCCATTTGTCAACCTGGAGGTCTGTAAGAAAGAATGGGCTGCTATTGGTGGTAATCTTCCTGCCAATGTTATCTGTGCCGGTGGATATGGCACAAACAAAGGATTCTGTCAGGTATGTTTTCTGTCTGTTCATAGAAAGTGTCAGCTGGTTTCTAGCTTCACTGCTTTCTAGTCTTAGAAATTGAATAAACAAATGCAGCTTCCTCCTCCTCACAGGGTGATTCGGGTGGTCCTCTGGTGTGCAGTGGGAAGGCTGTTGGTGTTGTGTCTTTCAACATGAGAAAAAACTGTGACTACCCAAATGTCAGATACTTTCAAATAATTTCCTCTGGTTAAATTTTTCATCAGAAGACAGAAATGGAATGTAAGTTAAATATATATATGTACATATACCTTTATATAAGGTTTTCTTTCCCAAAGGGATTACTTATAAACTATCAGCTCAGTCAATTGATAATGAATTTTAACCAGGGCAGTTTCTTAACTGTTGTGAGTTGGACATAGAGGACCCAAACGCAATGCTCAGATGAAACAGGTTTTATTGGGGATAGAGGGGTTGAGGGAGTGGAGGTGAGATAGAAGTGGATGCCGGGGAACACGAGCACCGAGGACCGAGGAGCACGAGGAGCACGAGGAGCACGTAGGGCAGAGGGGGCTAAGACAGGGGAGCAGAGGGGCACCGGGGACCGGAGACCTGACCGGGGGGGGGTGGAGTAGTGTGGTGGGAGGCTGACTGGCGAGGCATGAGGGAGAGCCAGGAGGACGCCGTGGAGGAAGCCCGAGGGGAGAGAGCAGGTAGGGGAGCCCAGCTGACGCAACGGTGGACGGAGGTGAGTAAACCTGGGAAGGTTTAAAAACAGAGAGACAGGGTTAATCTCAGGGAAAACTGAGAACAAGGAAACGGATTTTGCAAGAATCACGGGAGCTTGAATAATGCAGTAGCATCAGGTCAGAAGCAACAACGATCAAGCAGAGATTGTGTGGAGAACTGGGGTTGATATACTGGCAGGGATGGCAGGCGGGGGAGGCTGCTGATGAGGGGCAGGTGTGGAGAGAGAGAGGGACAACACAAGCAAGGTGAGC
>NW_025729354.1:0-656 GCF_021292245.1 Micropterus dolomieu
TGTAAAGGGATGTAGTCTGTCACAGGACATGTGCTCCTGTAAATACTGAGAAAACGTCCTCTGGTTCTTTTAACATACAGTCTCTACCATCAGTTAATAAGGAATGACTCTCGCCTGCTCTAATTCTAGCTTGTAACTAATTTGTATGGTGCAAACCATTTTTATGAACCAATGCTACACTTGCTTGAAAACTGCTTTAGAAAAAAAATTTGGGACAGTGTGCCACCATACCAAGACTGGCATTATGTGGTAACGTTGCAAAAGCTATAAGAAAATATTAAAAACAAGATTTCATCAGCTTAGTTAGGCAAGTTGCACTACAGCTGCTGAAAGTACCAAAGCAATTTACAGACATTAACGTTATAAAGTTTTATTTCTCTAATTAATTCTAGATTTGGTACAAAATATGTGCACAGGTAAAATATTTTTTCTCAAACAAGAAGTTTGGATATGTTTGAATGTTTTAGTTAACTGTACCAGGATAACAGGATTGCAAGAGTTAATTCAGCAAAAAGCATGAGATGGTGTGGACAGTTTGTTTTGTTAGCAACACAGCTTATCACTAAATAATTAAAATTTATTCAGGGGAAAAAGAAGAGTATTTGAAAGTGTTGAGAGTCTTAGGCACCATCTAGATATTTTGGGAAACTGTCAGA
>NW_025729355.1:0-573 GCF_021292245.1 Micropterus dolomieu
CAGTACCACCAGTCGCGGTAGCTCCCCAGGTGAGAGAGGTGGGGTGCTTTGATAAGCAGGTGGAGCATACTGAGAACTTATTTAACACTTAGAAAATATAAGTTAACCAATCTAATGAGGTTTGTAACAACAAAATACAGATGCCTACTTTAAGTAACTACAGTGTATTTGTATGTTTGTTGATTTATTAATTTACTCAGCTTTTTCAGAAAACACTTCATAATAAGAGTAGAAAACACATGATTTACAGATTCATTACTAATGCATGCAATGAATAAATGCAGGATGTGTTTATATTCCTTATGGAAGCCCTGAGAGGGAAAATTCAAATTCAAAATTCAAATTCAATTTTGATTGAAATAGTTTTCTCTCTTGTGTTTATGACTGAAGAACTGGTGAAAATACTGTTTTGCCCAATATTATATAGATGCAGTACCGGAGTTTCAGGCAGTATTATACTGAAACGGCTCTTCTATCTGTAACAGAAGCCCTAAGGTCAGCTAAAGCTGCAGCCCAATCCTCGGTTCTTATCCTGCTTGACCTATCAGCTGCCTTTGACACAGTCAACCACAG
>NW_025729356.1:0-1384 GCF_021292245.1 Micropterus dolomieu
TGTTCTCCAGCACAATAGAAGAAGGTAAAATAATAAAATCCTTCAACAGGCGCAGTAAAGATACCTGTGGAAACAAAATAGTATTGATCACATATAAAGGTTTCTGAGAAGCTTTTTGCCTTAAAAGGTATTCAAAATTAACATCTGCCTGCTGCTGCAGGAAACAAGGATGATCACAACTGACTGAACCAAACAGTAAATGTGCTGTAAAAATGATCAATTAGCTAAAAGAGGGTAAAAGGTTCCTTAGAGCTGATGGTCAGTGCATAGTCGGGTGATAACTCTGTCACTACCAGCACCTCCTTTCATCTGACATAACGTCAATTCCTTCATTGTTCATTTAGAAAATATTGATGTATTGGTCTGGACTTACGCTGGTTAGCAGTAATTAGATTACTGATGTGATTTATGATACATTGCTACCAGTTTGAATCAGTATGTAAAATGTCTCACCAATACTCAAACCAAACATTTAAAAAGTGTGATGTAATTACCTGAAGTGGCATTGTAGGCTTTACCAATGTTTGTAACCGTTTTGATGAAAACCAGAGTTTTGGTTGTCTCGAATGGTCCATAGGTCCCTCCGAGGTCTGCCACTGCAGTGAACATCACCTTTTCAACTATAAAACAAAACATTTTCAACGTGTTAATTTGTCGAAGCTTTAAGCTTGAAGGTTTAACTTCATACTGATTTTCTACCTAAGTTATCATGTTAATTATGCTGAGAAGATGTTAAAATATGATTTTATGTGCTTTTAAAGCCAGAAAATCAGAGACACAATGTCCTGAATTAAGCTGAATTTATTTATTTACTTTAACATCACATTAGATTATTTCACATACAACAAGACTTACTCCACAGTGCACCGAGCAGTACTAGGTGTTAGTGAGTCCGGGCACTTGCCATAGGCTGGGCTCCATTTGGCTCTGCCATTTCTTTGCAGCAGTTAATGTGCAGGTTAGGTGGCAAGTATGAGTTGAATGTATCTATTATCCGATAGTCAAACAACAGCAGGTATTGGAGATGATGCAGTTGCTAACTTTACTGTATAATTTTTAAAGATTTTAGTGCTGGCAGAGACAGGACACTACCTTTTACATTTCCATTCATCAGCTACACACCATGTGAAATGTTTTTTTAATTGACAGCACTGCAGCGTACATAAAAACGATGTGAACCATAAAACACCACGTGCACCATACACATCAGAGATGAACACATGTTTCACAAGACTACATAATGAATGAAATGTGTCTCTCTCAACATATAAAATCTGTTAAAAGATAAAAAAAAAAAAAAGTATCAGTAACATCTCCACTACCTGCAGCGGATTATCAGCTGATAGAGATTCATCACCATATCTGCCACCTCATGAATTTCTCT
>NW_025729357.1:0-675 GCF_021292245.1 Micropterus dolomieu
ACTGCTTGGCTTGAAATGATTTTAGCCGGAAACGATTGTCGAAGGTCTGTTTTCTTCAACGAAACTGCTCGCTCGAGACAAATTTAAGCTCGAAACAACTTAGCTCGAAATAACTTTAGCTTGAAACGACTTTGTCAGCTTGAAAGACTGTTTGCTCGAATGATTTTGGACTGAAACAACAATTTTAGTTTAACAACAGTTGGGTTGAAGGACTCGACGTTCGCTTGAGGCGACTGTTAGCTCGACGTTCGCTCGAGACTACTTACCTTGAAGATGACTTGACTAGAAACTACTGTTTGCTTGAAATGATTATACCAATTTAGCTATGAGACGACTCGGAACACCTTAGCTAGAAAATGCTGTTGACTTAAATGACTGAGCCCGAGACAACTGTAAGCCGGATATTAACTCGAAATGACTGTTACCCGCATATTAGTTGGAGACGATTGTGAGCACGAAACAACTGAGAGCCGGACGATAGCACGAAACGAATGAGAGCTGGATGTTAACTCTGAACGACAGAGCTTGAAGAGACTGTGAGCTCGAGACGACTGAGAGCCGGACGTTAGTACAAAACGACTATGAACCAGACGATGGCATGAAGCGACTGTGAACAGGATGATGGCACGAAGCGACTGAGAGGAGGACGATGGCACGAAGATGGCACGAAGCGAC
>NW_025729358.1:0-1263 GCF_021292245.1 Micropterus dolomieu
ACTATCATTATCCAATTAACATTTTTTATCAAAATTATTACCCAACCAAAAGTAATTTCCTTTTGAAATGTTAAGACAAGCGATTGTTGCCATTGTAATGTAACAGTAAGCATGTTTTACAGCTCGAACGTGAATCTCATGACACAGAGAGAGTGGAAGTAGCAGATGATGATGCTGATGTAAGCTTTTGTCTTTACTAGGGACTGAATATAAAACTAATAATATAATGTTTTTACATTTTTAATGTTTCCTCTAGGATTTACATGAGTGGCGTGCACTTCACAAGACAAGATGAGGAATACATACAAAGTCTGCAAACTGAGCAGGAAAGGGTAAGCACACAGCAGTGTTTTATAAAATGTCCCCTCTTCGCCCAGGTAAAGTATGTTAAACACTTACGTTAGTGCAAGCTGTAGGCCTATATTTTGTAAATATCCCCCCCCAAAGAAAACTGAGGTCTGAACCGAACCTTGGATTTGGTGTATCGTTGCACCCCCACTCTAACGTGTAGGATTCAAATTATACGCCAACACTGTCGATGTACAAATGCTTTTTTTTTTATTGCATAAGAACTTTAACAAGGAGATTTCGTCTGGGCTGAGTTGATATTATTTTTCTCTTTTGAAGCACCTATTTGACTTTGTCGGCTTAGATGACTTGGCAACAGAGGTCTCTATTCAGCAAGCCAGGGCATCACCAATAAGAAGTACAACAACAGGCAGAATAATTGATCACATCACTGAATCTGCACTGTTTTTGTAACCTGGGACGATGTAATGGACACAGACATTAATGTAGGAGTCCTTTTTATTTCCCATCAAAATGTTGTATTTAATGGTAATGTCTTTACTGAGGTGTTTGTGTTTTGTCAGGACACTCTGGTTCCTGAAGAGACCACTCCTCAAAACATCTGATCTGGGTCCTCTGATACCACTGCTGGCTTCCTGGATTTGAGTCATGTCAAAGAAACTACCGAGTAAGTGCTAGTTTCATACTTCCATTAATGGATTAAATGAGTCGCGGCCATCAGGCCAATAAAGTGCTACATACAGATTTTGAATGTTGCAAGTCCCACCTGAAAAAGGTTTCTGGTGGTTGTTGTTCTAGACCAGATCTGAAAACCTTACTGACAACTCTAGCATCAAAAGTCTGGATTGGAGAGACGCCCAGCAGTAATATGATCAATGTATGCAGAGAAAACATAATGGATGGTGCCATGCGAGCCTTTACAAGAAGGAGTTTCAATCCAGAGGCCAAATTAAG
>NW_025729358.1:1318-1742 GCF_021292245.1 Micropterus dolomieu
GGTTAGTACCCACACATGCCATTAATCTAAGTCATATTCTAACAAATTGATTGTATTCCTGGCGGATTAAGATTTTAGATTTGAGTTATAAACACCTTATTCTGCAGAGATTTGCCACCTGTTAACCACTGCAAAATGTATTGTTCTACATTTCCATTATGCAGCATTACACAGAGGTCTCTACAGAACGTCTCGGGTTACGTATGTAACCCTGGTTCCCCGAGAAGGGGAACGAGACACTGCGTCGGTTACGACACTATGGGAACGCCTCTAGGCGTAGCAGGTCTGAACGTGAATGAAATCACTCCAATCCTATTTGCTTGTTGCTAGAACGGTAAGGTGTGACGGAATAACCGGAGGAGTATAAAGCACACCTGTACACACTCATCATTAGCTTAAACTATGAAGCAGGCGCTTCAGGCGG
>NW_025729359.1:0-759 GCF_021292245.1 Micropterus dolomieu
CCACGGTGCCAACCAAGCTGGTCTTCTTTGCCTGTAAGGCGGTGGCCAGTTTGAGAGACGTGAAGAAGTTATCCGTGGTGATATTTCTTCCCTTCCCACGGAATGGCTCCGCCAGCCTCAGCACCACACTCTCTCCCACAAGCTGACCTCTGCTCCGCGTCTCCTCCTTTCCCAGATACGGAGCCCCGTTCAGCATATATTTGGTTTGAACATCTGCAGCCAGCCAAAATTTTATGCCGAATTTATCAGGCTTATTTCCCATATACTGAATAAATTTGCACCGGGCCTTGGTGGGGAACAGCTGCTCATCAATTGTGATGTCGGCACCGGGCTTGTAGCAGGCTATGCTGTTCTGAACGAACTTGTTCCAAGTGGCCGACACCAGGGCAAACTTGTCATCCTGCAGGCGCACACGTCGGTTTTTTTTTTTAGGGACATTATTCAGAATTAACATGCATATACATGTACTTTTCCTCTCACATACACATATGAAACCAAACTCATTCACATACTATACTGAAAAGCTCTCACACACACAACTGAAACGCTCTCACACACTCAAGTAAAATGTATGTTGTATAAAAGCATTTCGTACGTTATATGAGAGGATTTCAGTTAAACAGGAAAGCATTTCAGTTGAACAGGAAGTTGTGTAAATAAGAGCACACATCTCACAATACAAGCGAACAACTGTTGATCGTACAACGGCATTATGTTTATTGCTTCTGACAAGCATCGGCGCATAGTTTGATTTCTTCC
>NW_025729360.1:0-615 GCF_021292245.1 Micropterus dolomieu
TCCCCTATCTTTCTATTTTTTCTTCTCCTACAAATTATCAACACTCCTGCTCCCAAACTCTTTTGGGGTCAGTCTTCAAACAGTTCTTTTTCAGCAAATGTTGCAGTTTTCAAGGCCTCTGACAGTCTGACCATTTGTAATGTTGATCATGGTGAGACAGAGAGCTCGTCCTTGGTGATGTCTCTGTCAGCACTCGGTCTCATGTGAGAGCATTTTGGCTGAAGTTCATTTTCACTGTGAAGCCTTCTTGACCTTTTTAAACTTTGTGCTGTTAGGTTCACAGTCTTTAAGGTGGTATTGTCCTCTTTATGATTCAACTGTAGATGGTAGATGTGGTCTGACTGGCCGCGTTCTCAGCATTTGGAAGATGCTGACGTCAGTGGAGGTGAAAATTAGCAAACGTTATCAGATGTCATCATTTTTCTAATTTTGTTCCTTCTCCTCTCACCAGTGCTCTGTACCCTCCTTATCTCTAGTTTGCTCCAAAAAGTGTCTTCAGCCTGTTATTCTGAACTACATTTCCTTTATTATCATAAGACTTTAGTAGGCTGTTTCACTATAAAATAACACTTTAAATGATGACAATGTAGACCACCATTGCTCTAGTAATTAATG
>NW_025729361.1:0-1189 GCF_021292245.1 Micropterus dolomieu
TATATAGCTTCCACTTCCCTACTTTCTCTTGTTCAGTGAGAAGCGTGAACTCTAGCTTGTCCTGTCAGCTAGGATTGGAAATATATGAGAGTGCATATCGGAATGCACAGATTTGATTGGCTGAGCAGCATCACAAGAGACGATTGGAAAACATTTCAATTGGTCTGTGAGTTTCCTGGGCCGCTAAACCAGTACAGTAAATGCTAGAAAAGCTGCACAGGTTAAAATAGAAACACTCCGTCACGAGGTAGTAATTCTCAATAATAAATTGGCTGTAGGTCCGGAGAGGACGACAGCTGGGTCCGGATCCAGAAGGATCCCCATGGTCCCCCTGATGAATTTGGTGCAATTCGGCCTTCAGGTGGCGCTATAATCAAAGCTGAAATAGCGTGGGGGGCGTTATGTGGCATGCCTTCCGGGGCGGCTGTGGAGGTAGAGCGGGTTGGCCGTTAATCGGAAGGTCGGCGGTTCAATCCCTGACTCCCCCTGGTTGCGTGTCGAAGTGTACCCCGATTTGCCCCTGGTGGCTATTCCGCCAGTGTATGACGTTTGAGCACTTAGGCTCAGTGTATGAATGTGTGTGAATGGTGAATGCAGATGTAGTGTAAAAGCGCTTTGAGTGGTCGAAAAGACTAGAAAGGCGCTATACAAATACGGAGCATTTACGGAGCATTACTTCCCGAGGGGCTGTATGAAATTTGGTGTCAATTGGCCACAAGGTGGCGCTGTTAATTGATATCAAATGACTCCTATAGACATACATTAATTTTATATCTCCATTATCACAATTCCCTTTAATATGGAACTCTGCTCATTTATTCACCATGGGCCCCCGATGCCATGTGCAACATTTTATACCATTCGGACAATAGGTGCTGCTGTTATTGCAAATTGAATAATGCAGGAAAATGTTATTTCAATACATACTATTTTCACATTACATCAGGAATCAAATTCATCGCTCCTCTGGCCCGCGGCCTCCGCTCCCTTGTCGTCAGGCACGGCGGGCATTGGGACATCACAACTGCTTGCAGTTCTAGTTACTTTTGGATTCTTAGTTCATTCAATTCTTATTCTAGAAGCATGAGAAATGGATCTGATAACACATTGATTTTCTGTACAATATCCCTTAAACATTTCACATTTGCAAATTGGTTACAATAGATTTTGAGACTGTAGAATGGAAGAG
>NW_025729362.1:0-867 GCF_021292245.1 Micropterus dolomieu
AGGATATATACAGATTTATTAAAATACTATGCTTACCAGATTTTGACCATTATATTTATAAGACTGTTACATATTCAGTTGCTGTCAAAACAAATGACAGAGAAAGCATTAACATTTTATGTTGCAGTTTTCAAAATATATTGATGTATCTTGTTAATTAGAATAATTTCTCATCCTAACCCAATATTAATCCATTGATTTACAAAGCTGAGATTGGACAAAATAAAGAACAGGAAAATAAAAGCAAACATTATATATACACAGAGTAAACACACCAGAAAAGGTGTAATAAAAGCTATTTTCAACTCATTATATATTGAATCATTACCCAGTACTACAGTTTACTGGAATATTTTACTGTATTTACACTTTGTTTTGGGTTTGAAGACATTTCACTCTCATAAACACTGGCAGACATTTTTAGCAAAAAAGCTCTGATTTGAAATCTAATGCATATGCTACCTTCTAAAATGGGAGTGAATATTTTATTCAACAAGTGGCCAGAAATGCTGCAGAAATGCTGCTGTTGATATGTACTGGATGTATAAATGGCAACACATTAGCTATAAAAAAAAACAAAAAACAATTAGGTGATAATATATCAGGACTGTTATGTCTCATTATGTCATGGTGCTCTTCTGCCTACAAGTGTCCAAAAAGTTACTTAATAGCTTTAAGCACATTTATATTGCTTTCAGATTGCCACTGGTAATTCTGTTAATGATATGACTTACTGCATTGTAAATTACTTATCTAAAAGAAAATTTAATCCAAACATAGAAGAAAAATAGTCAGAATAGTATAATTTCTAAACACACACCCCCCCCCCCCCCCCCCCCCCCCCCCCCCCCCCCCCCCCCCCCCCCT
>NW_025729362.1:896-1419 GCF_021292245.1 Micropterus dolomieu
TAAACCCCCCCCCCCCCCCCCCCCCCCCCCCCGCAGCCCCTTCCGGACAACATTGGTGTGTCGTCTCTTCTTGGCGCAGGTGAAAACTTTACACATTTTTATTTTCATCATCTGCAGGAAAAATATAAACAACTGATTAAATTAGAGAGTTGCTGTTTTGATCCAAACAGAGTTAAAATGATTTCCACAGAAACAAAACCTCTGGTGCTTCTCCCTTTAAATTACATTTAGGCCTTTTCACTAAATCAGACAAATGAGTTGAAAACTTACTTTAAAAGACAGTTGAGTTTATATGTTCTCGTATACCTCTGAAGTTCTCATACATATGTTCTTCTCGTTGTAGGCAAAAAAGTAGCTTTGTTACAGTACATTTCATAACTCAATACATGTGATTGTGATTCTTTATAGTATTTATTTGTGATTGATGATTGATCCAGTGATTTTTAGATCCAGTCGTCCTCATCCAAAAACAGCTGTATAAGTATAGCTCACTACGACCCAAATTTATGATTTTTGTAAGGCC
>NW_025729363.1:0-323 GCF_021292245.1 Micropterus dolomieu
AAGCCAAGCAGGCAGAGGCTCAGGTTGACTGAGAACTGCATCCTGGTAGCAGCAGACAGGAGGACACAACACACCTGATGTAGAGGGAGGAGGAAAGGAAGGAAACACAGAAAAGACAGAGGGAACAGGAAAAGAGAGGTGAGGAAGGAGTAAAAAAGGAAAAGGAATGGGACAGGAAAGATGAGACAAGGAAAGCCAGAGAGGAAGGAGGTGAAGGGAGGAGATGAGCAGAAGAGGGTGACAAAAAGGGAATGTGTGATGGGAGCATGGAGGAGAGAAAATTATGCTTCTCTCCCACTCGACCTTTCTTCGCAAGTTTGGCT
>NW_025729364.1:0-6272 GCF_021292245.1 Micropterus dolomieu
GAGTAGCTGTCAGAAGCTGTCCCGGCTGCGGCATATATGCCGCATTGCGGACAGAAAATAACAGCTAATTTCTAAGTGTCAAAAGTCGGGTGAATTTTGGGGGGATAACTTTTGATAGGAAGGTGCTAGAGCCAAACGGTTTGCACCGTTGGACTCGGAGTTGAATTTCAAGTAGGACTGATGACTCTACTGGATGACTCCACATACACCAGGACAGACTCAATTTGGCATGCCTGTCCGCCCGGGGTCAGAGGTCAGATTTATTATAGTTTTTGCTATGTATTTCTGCCCAGCATTTTCACATATATGGTTAATGACACACACATTTAAAGCATAGCTCTTCCTCTGTACTGTAAGCCCAGGTCCAGAATTCAAAGACAACATGGAAGCTTCTTACATTTTCGGGTGAGTACAGGGTAAACCTCTCCCCAGGTGATGCATTTTTACAAAGTCTCCCCGAAGAGGGCAGAATTGCTGCTGACTCATAGGCCTGGCTCTCTCTTCAACAGGATCACATTTACTTCAGTGATAGGGCAATATATAGCCTAGATCCTGAAGCCTTCCCTGGGCAGGCTCCCTCCCCCTCCCCAGCTGGATGTGTGTGGCCCAGATCATGGAGCCCTGGCTGGGCAGGCATCCAGGGAAGCAGCCCCCTCCCCAGCTGGATGTCTGTGCCCTAGACCTCTAGGGCTTCGGCAGTGTTTATGGGTAAAAACACGTCAAAATTTCACTCGCTCGAAAATATGACTGTTTTTACCGATAAACACTGCCCAAAGCCCTAGAGGTCTAGGCCTCTGGGCGCCACTTTACCCTACCAGGGTGGCTCTCCCTGGGCTGGGCGAGGGGCTTGTGGGCCCCCCACCCGCGTCAACCCCGAGTCAAATGCTTCCCACAATCGAACCTCCAGGCTCATTGTTCAGCAAATGCTTATGTTCCCTGTATCCAACCATCTTTTTATCACCTTAGTTAGAGAATAAATTCACTGTAATATAATCAAGAGCTGTGTGTGTTGCCTATTTCTAGTTCCTGCCAAGAGAATTGACCCTTTAGGTATGAGACTGACTGACTGATTTAAGATAATTGAGCGATTATTAACTAACTGATCACTAGTAATAATTGTATAATTATTAAAACTACCTAGAGGTCCGGAGCTTTGAGCTTTGATTGTCAAGCTAGTTGTAACATGAACTTTGATTTGATTTATAGCATTTAACTTTAATCCCAAGTGAGAGTTAATTTCATTTTTCCTATTTTTGCTTTCATCCTAAATTTGAATTTTCAGTTTGGTTATTTAAGTCTGACTTGATAGTCAGCTTTCCCCAACCTGACATTCCTTTTTCTCAACTAGTAAACACACTAGCTGAAACTCTGTTTAACTGACTGGCTCAGGTTTGCTGTACCAGCTAACACCTGTAGTCCACTTCTGATTTTGTTAAAGCAAATTGTATAACTGAGTCCATAGATTTGATTTTTATCCTTCTGTTCTTCAGATTCCAACCTTCCAAATTAACTTAACGGAACATCAACAGCTCCAGGAAGCTATAGAAGCAACACCCATTTATTTTTGTATTTTTATGCATATCCTCTGAGTTGATACACTTGTTTGTTGTCTGATTTGGACTCACACCAAAGTCCTTAACCAAACCGCTTGAGTACCTGCCTGTGAACATGGCAGACTCATGCTTAGTGGCAGCCAGTGGGGGCGACCCACTGGAACACTTTGACTCCATCTTGGCCCACATGACTGAGACCTTGATACCTGGCTACTCAAGCCAACTACAAGGCACCGATGCGGTGAACCTTGAAACAATTTTTGCAGAACTGGTAACAACCGCTCTAGCCACTTCCTCAAAGGACAAAGCCTTGTCCCAGATGCTAGGAAAACTAGCTATTGTAATGTCTGCCCAGTCTAAGCACACGCACCAGCTTGAACAGCAGCTGGAAAGCACCAGGCAGTCGCTAAGTGAAGCGGAAGAACGCATCACTGACCTACAGGCTCCTTGCCACCTCCCACAGGAGGGTGGAGTCGATGAGGAGAAAATTGAGCTGCAGGAAAAGACCAATCAGCTTGAACACTCACTCTTTCAGCAAGAACAGGAGTTACAGTGGACTAAAAATTAATTTAAAGACATTGTAACAAACTAGCACTAAAAGTAGACCTAGAATAGAAACAAGATGCATTTTTTATGTATATAATATATATTTTTTTGTATATGTTCCTGCATGGATTACAACCTTATCAGGGTTTACAAAATAACAACAGATACTGATACTGATATCAAGTCCCTTTTTTATTACTTTAATCCAATTAATCTTATTTCCATCCTGTATAGACACCTTATTTTGAATGTTGTCACGTGTATCCTCGCGCTAAATTCATCAAGTTCGACCCAAAATTCATCAAGTTCGAACCCAGATGGAGTGGATGTGCTAGGAGACAATTCAGCAGAATAGTGTCTGCAAACAGCGTCTTTCTCAGACACTTTAAAATGCTTCCACACTGCTGACATGTCAACGTAATTGTTCGGTAAAATGTGTTCAGTCTTTCCGAACACCGAGGCCGATTAATTTCAGTGGCTGCATCCCTACTTCAAAGAGAAGAATTCCCATCATCATTTTCAGCTCTCCTCCTGATGCCAAAAATAAATAAATAATATTTTTTCCATATTCCCTGTCTGGTTTCTCTGCGCTGTTCTTTTCTTGCTGTGAAAACAAACATATATCTGAGATTTCTTCTGGCTTTCCTCCTTTTAGAAATGTATCACTCACTCCAAGCAATTCACACACCTGGGGAACGTCACTGAAACAACAAAGTAAGCAGTAAACAGTTTTTTATTTTGTTAACAGTAACGTACAAACTCTAAACACTCAAAAAATGTCATAAAGGGACAGAAATGTGATACCAGAGCCCAAAGAGTTGTTATCAGAAAACAACAAGTTCATGTATTTTCTTTCTATTTGTGTATTTCATTATACTGTAAACCTGATTAGTCAAATCCTGATTTTTGTGTGTGCTCCAGGTTTGAGAAGATGGCGGAGAGTTGTAAGAAAAGTCTGGAGGTCCTGAAGCTGGCTCAGTCCAGAGGTCTTCCTCCCCCTAAACATCACTTTGAGGAGAGATCATTTCACACTGTCAGGTGGGCACATGTTTCTTACATTATACTGCAAAAGTGCACAGTTAGCTAAACTCTTTAATCTTTCTGCTTCATCAACATTGGAAAGAATCCCTACAAGTGACTCCCAGGGACACCCTTCGTTTTTGTTGACATCCTTCATAATGTTGTTAGACATCTCGTATAACAGTATGAGCCTTTCGGTGGAAAAAAAAAGCACTTTTTATGGACGTCATTTTGAGGAAATGCGTTGCAGGCACTGCAGCCAGTTTTCGGATGCCAGCTGAGGACATCTACTGCACTGATTCCAACATTTTTTGAACCTACTAGTCATTTAGACACCTAAATATGTGAAATAGGGCCGGGTTTAATAACACCAAAATTACATTTTAAAGCACCTTGAGACAAATTGTGGTTTGTGAGATATATATATAGATATATATAGATAGATAGATAGATATATCTTGTCTCACTGGTAACTTTAACAACGCGGCACCCTGTGTTGTTTTACGGCAGATCAGTCTGAAACCCTGCTGAGAAACAGAGTTGGATCAATAGTTTCATTAATACCTCTCTGACAGTGTAAATCAGAACTGACCATGGCTAAGCTGTTGTATTGGATTGCATCAGATTTTGCAGGTCTACCTAATTATTAATACTTATTACTTTTTTCTTTCCCTACCTTTCAGGATATTTCCAGAGCTGAGCAGCACTGACATGGTTGTTACTATTGTCAAAGGGATGAATCTTCCAGCTCCTAGTGGTAAAAACAAAAATCTTCACCCATCAGTCCTTTTATACAGTACAGTAGGTCTGTTAGTACTAGAACAATGGTTCTGAAAACACTGAAAAGTCACGTTTTATACTAAATTCAAGTTTGTTGTGGTTCAGGGGAAAAATTAAACCTTAAATCTTATGTCTTAAACAGACCTAGCTTCAGGTCATTAAGGCCATAATGAATTCAGTCAAATATTTAAGGTCTGGTTTGAAAAGAAAAAGCACACACTGGTTGATGCTTTGTGATAAACTTTCTCGCAGGAATCCAAACAAATGACCTAGATGCCTTCGTCAAGTTTGACTTCCCCTACCCCAGCACGGTAAGAGATTCACTCTACCAGCTCTTCACAGCCACCGCAGGCTGCTGAGACGATTCATACAGGTGACTTTACTCCTTTAAAAGTGTGTCTGTTTTGTTGCCACCAGGAGCAGCCGCAGAAACACAAAACAGTGGTCATCAAGAACACTAACTCCCCAGGTGAGACATGTACATTGTCATGTGTTTGCATCATTTTATTGGCATTTGTGGATATTTTATTTTCATTTGTCTAAACAATCAAGACACAAAACTCTTCATAAGTGATGTCAATCCACTGAAGAGTAACTTTGATATCTTTAACCTGGACCTTTTTCAACCTAATTTTCACATGTTTTTGGGTCTATGTATGTAATTAGGACAAGATTCTTTGAAATTGGTCCAGTCTTGAGTGAGCGCGTAGCAGTCAGTAGAAACAGCTGCAGCGTAATCCTTGAAGGCAATTGCTCTAACGTTAAAATTCATCCGCTAAAGCGTTTATTTTTTTTGCTATTGACAGGCTCAGATTGTTATTACTAGTGTCTGACAATGTTGTGGAAAGATCCCTACAGAGGTAGACCTAAGATCATTTTTGTTTAACCAGAAACAGTTGCTATATCTCTCTCGAGATCAAAGCTCCCAGACTCTCTGGTCTACTGCTTCCTCAAACTGATACTTTGTGTTATTTTGTGACTTTGGTGTTTTAACCCTTTTAAAGCTCTAAAGTCACACAATAAATAACACAAACAAACAAACTGACCGGGGCAGCAGTAGAGCAACCTGTGTTCTGCGAGATAAAAGTACTGTTTGTATCCATGGAGTCTGGTAGCTTTAATATCGAGAGCGATAAAGTGACTGTTTCTGGTTAAACAAAAAGGTCTACCTCTGAAGGGATCTTTTCCACAATGTTGTCAGACACTTATAATAACAATCTGAGCCTGTCAGTGGCAAAAACTACTACTAAGCACTACTTTGCTCTACGTACTTTGACAGGGCGCACCTGCCCGCAAGGATTAAGTTGCAGCCATATTTTGCTACTGCCGGCTGCAGCTACACCAATTATTGTAAATGTTTTTTTTTCCATTTTATATCTTGTTATTTTTGGGATTATTTTCTAAGACACATTTACGTTTAGGAGTGATTTTATTACAAAATAGTCAAGATAAAAATAAATCAATGTGAAGATGTTTTCTGTCTTAAGAATACAGTATATGGAGAATTAGATTTGGTTCACAACAGTCACAATAACAAAAACATTGTAAGAGAAAAGAAGAAAAACAAATTTTGCAAAAGTCAAGAATGCTAAATATGATATAAAAATTTACAAAAAAAAGTAAAATAAAAACAGTTTTTTAGAATGAAAAGAGCTGCTCACTGTTTCAAAACAAAGAAGGTGGAAGTATTGACTAAATGTGGAAATGTTGCAGCTGTGCAAATAAATAAAGGTTAATATGGATGAACCGTTTTTATGGTTTATTTGTGTGAAATACTGTATGTGTAAGGTCTCAGAAGGCAGCTTCTCCATCTGTGCTCTCTTTTCACCAGAATATAACCAGAGTTTCACCCTGTCAATCAACCGGAACCACCGCGGCTTCAGGAGGGTGGTGATGTCTAAAGGCCTCAAACTGGAGCTGCTGCACAAAGGGTGAGTCACAGAAAGCTGCTCACGCCACAGGGCAACATCCTCACTTAGCTAGTAGTTTGGTCATCGACAACAGCAGAAGGACCGGAAACGGTGAATGTGATGGTATTTTTGGAGTGTGTGACTCAAATGTCAGAAGTCAAAGCTTCTTGTGTATGTATGAATCCTTCTCTCTATGCCTATCTATACATATGAGTATGAGACAAGAGTTCAGAATTTCAGCTTTCATTTCCTGGTATTCACATCTAGATGTGTTAAACAATTCAGGACATATCACCGTTTGTATTAGACAGCATTGTTAGGTGAGCAAAAGTAATAGAACAAATAACATTTAATATTTGATGGCGTAGCCCTTCCTTGCTATAACTGCCTCCTGATGAAGTCCTTTGTTTTGTTGGCAGTGTGCTTTGGCTCATTGTAAACTGCTGCATGACAAACTTCCTCC
>NW_025729365.1:0-478 GCF_021292245.1 Micropterus dolomieu
TTTGTGCACTTGTTTCATCAGGCTAACATGAGCATTGTCTCATTACTGATTGGTTTATCAAGTGGAACCTGTCCTGTGGAGAGACACTGACACTGTTTGGGTTCACGTATCTGACCGCCCCACCACCACCACCACCTCACTGTGTTTCAGTCTCCACCACCACCACCTCCACCACCTCACTGTGTTTAAGTCTCCAACACCACCACCTCCACCACCTCACTGTGTTTCAGTCTCCACCACCACCACCACCACCACCTCACTGTGTTTCAGTCTCCACCACCACCAATACCACCACCACCTCACTGTGTTTCAGTCTCCACCACCACCTCCACCACCACCACCTCACTGTGTTTCAGTCTCCACCACCTCACTGTGTTTCAGTCTCCACCACCACCACCACCACCTCACTGTGTTTCAGTCTCCACCACCACCACCTCACTGTGTTTAAGTCTCCACCACCACCTCACTGTGTTTCAGT
>NW_025729366.1:0-570 GCF_021292245.1 Micropterus dolomieu
ACCTGAAATTATCTCTAAATCAACTCCAGACTCAACTCGACCCCTTAATAAAAGACCTGACCTAACCCATAATGAAATATGGGCTCAGAGCTGCTGTTGGGGAGTGGAGGCAAAAGTAAATAAATAAAAATTAATGAAAGCGCACTGACTGCAGGTTGCGGAAAGCCCTCCAAGTTTTCAATGGATTATGTTCACTTGTTTTTTCTTCTGCTTGGAACCAACTCCATGGCAGACGATCACACACAGCTCTACCAAATCCTGCTGACTTTATGCACAGCTGGCACACTGTGGATACCTTCATTAATTATTTAAATGAGACACTGAGATTTAATGACAATTGACCATGTGCATTGTTTCCATGACTATTTTATAAAGCAAATGTTTTAGTTTAGTAGTCCATATTAAGTGTTTATAAAACAGTTGCTAAATTTGCTGGTCACACCCATTGCACCTGGGGATTTTGCTTGTGTTTTGCAATAATATATTAAGACTCAATTTATCTAAATAAAATTTTGTCTTTTTCCCCATTGCTGGAAACTGGGAACCAATCCTCCAAAGGACTCTCTGATA
>NW_025729367.1:0-1485 GCF_021292245.1 Micropterus dolomieu
GGGCCCTGACTGCAAAGGGAATCTGTAAAATATTAAAATAAAGAAAGTACCTAGTTTTATCTATGGAGGATGGTTGTAACATTTACATTTCTTCATTTGGCTTTTATCCAAAGCCACTTACATTTGCCATATATGTCAGAGGCCTCTGGAGCAACTAGGGGTTAAGTGTCTTACTCAGGGACACCCTGTCACCACATCACCACATTTTTAAAGAAGTGTTACAACACACCCCACCTCTGTCAGCCCATGCTGAGCTAGCTGTATTACCATAGTGGTTTGAAATTAGAAAGGAAAAAATGCATCACATGTTGCCTGAGAAACTTTATTTCTATCTAATATAAGTCAAACTATTCAATCTGCAATAGTATAGATATTAAATAAAATATAGTCTTGGTCAGAAAATGTACTTTCATACCTCTCTATATATTCTGAATGCACCTCTTTCCAGACTTGATGACCACCAGGCCTGATTAGGGAGGAAGCAGGTAAATACTGAAATGATCACCAAACTCCTTTCTTTCTCTCTATTTGGTGGAATTGGTGTTGTTACAACTCTCCCCATGTTACAGCCCTATTTTCATTTTTGAACTACAGACGAATTAGGGATTATCCACAGATACCCGGACCATTGCTCAACATTACAGAAAGTCTTGAAGCATAATAGTCGAGGACAAACATTTGAACATTTAGTAATCAAACATAAATGACGAACTGCAATATTCTACTTCCTTTACCCTGTTGGAAATGACAGAAGAATCATTAGTAATGTCTGAGGATGTTGTTTGAAGTTTAACTCTTTAAAGTAGTCCAGGATTGAGAGTGATCCATGAAACATGAGCTCTGATGATGTACCAGAGAGTTGACGGCGTTAAAATGACTTCATGTGCATAAAAGCATCCTGGGTAGAAACTATAGACTGTTCTTCTGAACACCTTTTTGTTTATGTCTTGAATTAGTTCAGTTAGTTGTAAATAAGTGTTTAATTAGATTCTTACCTGATGATGGTCTGAGGACCAAAGCATCAATATTAGTTCTTTCACAGAGTTTCTCACAGAATGCACCTCTCTAAAAGACTTCTGTTTTAGTTATTAAAGCTGTCCAACTTGCATCGATTCTCTCTCTGCTTGTCAAGTCCAGACTTTTTCAGTTAGTTTGACATATTGCAAAGGTCAGTGATGGTGTATATTTGTCTGATACCATAACATGACAAAAAGGCTGCAAGTGGACAATAGTTATATATGAGAAGATATCGACTGCGGCAAGCGGAAGTCTTTTTATTTCTGGAGCTTTTTTGATAATTTGCAACTGCTGAACATGTTAACTAACCGCTTCCTCTTTCCCCTCTCAGCTGTACTATTTTAACAACACTCTGGTCAGAGTTTTCACACCTTCTTACTGGCAGCTGATCACTAAGAGAAGACATTTCATGTTTGCTGTTGAATAAAGTAGAGAGTTTTGTCTGGAAGCTGCTGAACACTGAGGAGA
>NW_025729368.1:0-1274 GCF_021292245.1 Micropterus dolomieu
GTCAAAATTTAAAGATCAGGTTTTAACTACACAAGTTCAAACTATACTAAACCAGCAAGATGTTAATGCCAATGCTGCAGAGATGCTAAAGGATAAAAGCAAACTGTTACAAAAGCACAACTGCCACCAGGACGCCCTGACGCCACCACCCACAGGTGTGCACCACCACCTAAAGACAGCAAGTCACACACATAAAACACCACACAGTAAGGCTCAGTTAAAGTCCGCACACACCACGACATGCAGTGAAGGGAAGAGGGGCTCCCACAGTCCACCACCCTGTCAGTCCGGCAGAACACTCGAAAAATAGGGAGAAGGGCTGAGGGAAGTCATGCAGCCCAAAAACAAGTAAACTGCCCCCCCTTAGCAGAGCCTAGCAGTTGGCAAAGACATTCACAGGACCCAAACCCTATAGCCTTGTTATCAAACAAACCACTGGTTAATATTTAGTTTTATCAGAGTTATTAAGCAGCTAGCTATCAATACACAAACAGTTTTTTTGTTTGTCTTTTTACTAAAGGGGACCGGGGCCAAACTCCCCTAAACACATGAGAATCTGAGTCTTCTCCAGAGCAGCCTTTACTGCCAGTTAACAATCTGAGGGGTCATCAGTCAGATGAACACCGAGCTTTATGTGGACATTAAGCCATTCTGGATATTCCCTCTGTCACATCACAGACAACTTCTAATGACATTTTCTCACATGTGATACAGACTCAGAGCAGGACTGAGTTCTCTTCCTCTTAACATATCAAACATGTCCCACAAAACAAGCAACACGCAGCATTGAATCAATCCGTCCACACACGTCCCTCACTCTGTCTTAATGTTGCAACATGTCTGCAAAGATAACCAGAACCACACTGACATACTTTTAAAAACAAATTGCAACAAACACATAACCCACCTAATGATCAGGAACATTAACTCGATCCAGTTACCATCACATGTTACGCTCAGCCTCCAAGAAACAGATAGGATGACCAAGTAAACAGCAGATTTCCCCCCAATACTCAAGTTTTGTCTCTAATTCCTTTAAATAAATCCAGTGCAACACAAAATGAGACTTTTAAATGCTTTAGAAGCAGTTATTTTCTTCTAACGTTGAAAGCCTAAAGTACTAGGCTGCACATGTGAGATGTTGTCTGTAAAGAGGGTGCAGGTGGTACTAAAGCTGGGTGACCCGGGTAGGGTGGACAGGTTGGAGCTGGGTCTAGTACAGGTCACCCATGTATTTCAATTTCCTTATGCACAAAAGCAGAGGCACAATTACA
>NW_025729369.1:0-986 GCF_021292245.1 Micropterus dolomieu
CCACCTGTTTTGGAAGATTATCATATAGTCTTTTTGATTCATTTGTGTGATTGTAACAACTTACCCAACTATTTGGGAACACATTGCATTTGACATCAGCTCTCGGGGGGTCTGTGATGTTCTTGTACAGGATTGAATTGGTGCCATTTGTAGTGAACAAATGTGGGTACTTTGTATAAAAATACCCGGTCTCGGTCCGGGTACGTTCTGATAGTTTGTTTTTTCGCTTGAACCAATAAATGAACAAACAAGAAAACGGTCTGGGTATCTCTGGATAATAATTCCTTTGTAATACAAAAACGAAAATACCGTTTATCTGTTTTTTGTTTTGTTGAAGTGCAACGACTTCCCCGAATTCGTTGATGAAAAGGATCAGATGAGACAAGGTATCAAGTTCACACAATGTTAATTTATGTATATCCGGAGACTCTGCTGTCAGGCTGTCTGACACAGAGTCTGACTACTTCCGGCTAAGCAATGATTATATGCTGGAAACTGAACTAATGTTATATGTAGCTTAGGACAGCAGTTAGCCTTTTATTTAAGTTTCTATTACTTAATTTATATTTTAGTTTTGTAACATATTTATAGGCCTTCTTGCTATGAGGGAGCTCAACCATCAGAGGTCACTCTGCCCCCTTCTGTGGCGCCAACAGGCAACAAGGTTCTGACCTTTTGACTTGTGTTTCTATCAAAGAGAAGGCTGCACTGCGACCAGAGGAAGCTGATCACTGAGTTTGCAGGCTGTGCAGAACTTCACCTGCCTTCAGCTTCTCTTTCTGTGCTGCTATAACTGTTAAAAACTCTCAGCTTCAACAATCTACTGTCCTGTCAAAACAAAACTCTTCCAAAACAAATCTGTGCAGTTGTAAACTTTTTATTTTCATTTGCTATTTTCTCCAGTGTAAAATACTTATTATGTTAGTGAAGTAGAGTAAATATTTTAACGCAGCCTGTAGTTCTCATTAGTTATGTAGGCCTACTTA
>NW_025729370.1:0-629 GCF_021292245.1 Micropterus dolomieu
CTGCTGTCACACACACACACACACACACACACACACACACACACACACACACACAGCTCCTGCTCTGTGCTCCTCCTCTACACACACACACACACACACAGCTCCTGCTCTGTGCTCCTCCTCCACACACACACACACACACACACACAGCTCCCGCTCTGTGCTCCTCCACACACACACACGCACACACACAGCTCCTGCTCTGTGCTCCTCCTCCACACACACACACACACACACACACACAGCTCCTGCTCTGTGCTCCTCCTCTACACACACACACACACACACAGCTCCTGCTCTGTGCTCCTCCTCTACACACACACACACACACACAGCTCCTGCTCTGTGCTCCTCCCACGCTGCACTCTCTCTAAGAACGAGCAAACTCCTTTTTCTTTCCTCCTCCAGTCTTTATTATTCGGGCGTGGACTGCCACTTCAGAACTTCCTTTTGCACATAGCTCTTCACAATTTGATCAGAGACTACATCAAAGCCGTCTTTTACACTATACTACTTTTATCAATGTATATTTATATATTTATTACTTTATTATTCCTTCTTTCAACTACTCATCAGTACTTTCATAGTTTTTTATATTTTCACTATATGGTAAGACTGCTTATCCACGC
>NW_025729371.1:0-1048 GCF_021292245.1 Micropterus dolomieu
AAAAGCGTCTTCACTCTCTGCAGAGCAAACGTAGACTTCACACTGTAACATAAGTTAGACCATGAGTGGATTGATTCTGATATATTATCTGTTTCCTGTTGTTGAAAAGAGCATCGCTTTCTTTTGATGGATATTCGCCTGTTTCTTTTCACATCAGTTACTATGTGTTTTATAGCGCTGTCCGACGGTGAGTCCATAAACAGAAGGTCGCCGGTGAAACTAATCTTGGCTTTCACTCAGCAGCTACCAGCGGTTATTTATTTGGGAACCAATCATTTTTGAGATGCACATGAGGTAGGAACCTTGTGCAGGTGGTTGATTGCAGGGAGGAATAATAAAGCCGGGGTTCAACCGACACGCTGCTGTGGTCCTTGTGTAGAGCCTCCCAGGGGCGTTTCCAGGCTCTTGAAACATTGGGGGCTTAGCCCAGCGCAGAAATCTTTCATGTATTCACCCCCCACCACCCCGTTGCCGCTTACCCAAAGTACGTCTGTAAAGCAACAGTAAATGACCTCTACACAGTAACTCTAACAACTGTCTCATTTTCTGATAATAATTAACACCGACAGTGTTAATTATTATCAGGGGGTCCTTCACCTGAAAAACTGGAGCATTAAACACTTAATTTCCTGCATTCTGGTGGAAAAGTCTTTATTTTTAGAAGGGGAAGGTCAAAATGTAGGTGTCTGTGACAATTCAGAATAGAAAAATATAATAGAATGTAATGCAGTAATCAGTAGCTCATTCTTTTTTTACCTTAAGTTACTTTTTTTTAATACAGAGATTTCTTCTATATTTACATTGGATTGCAGGCTTATTGTGCAAATAAACCTTTCTCGTAGCATTTTTATTCATTAATTAACATTTCTTGGTGCAAGCTGTTTTTCAGAACATTTTTAACAAATGCGTTTAAAAAGTGGTGGCTACATGTCCCCAGCGTCCCCACTGTAAATGACCCTCCCTCCCTGCTCCCTCCCTACAGGTTGAGCTACTCCATGCTTACCACTTCACCTCTGCTCTCCTCCTGCTCTCTCGCTGTCCCTCAGCA
>NW_025729373.1:0-842 GCF_021292245.1 Micropterus dolomieu
AATCCATTGATTTACATCTAAAAAAGTTAGTGCACATAAAGTATTTTCAAGAAAAACAAAGTCTCAGTCATAGTTAATTGTAGTTTAAATATAGCCAGCGATGCATAATGTCCAATTTAGTGGACAGATGATTAATTACAATTTCCTCCCAAAATAAAATCAATACTTGGAAAGTTTAACAATTGTGTTACTCCTTAGTTGTTACTATATATTACCAAATTTTTACCTGCAGGGGTCTCCTATAATTGGAGGAATGGCAAGATTTACCTGAGCTGCACATCCTCAATATAACTCTATGGGGAAAGCCCGTAACGGCAAAGATGGTGGTTATCCCGCCCCTCCCACTAGAAAGCCAATCGTCTGCTTTTAACAGCCAAAGCGGGAAACATATTTCAGCCAATTGTGTGGTTCCACTGACGTCTTCTACGCATGCGTCACTACTTCCGCGCATGCGCAGTCGAAAAAAAAAAAAAAAGCTTTTTAACCTTATTTTGGGGAAAAGTTGTCAAACTTTTTCAGCGATTATTATCGATGTAGCGAAATCAGCGATTCTATTGATGGTGACCTGTACGAATGCAGTTATGGCTCTCTCCCCATTCATATAGGAACCTGGTCTTGTTAGTCCAAAATAGCTGCCCGGAGGCGTTGCCAAGATGGCTGCCAAGTGGCAGGACTTGCCTAAAAGGACTTTGGTTTTACTAACACATTTGTTATGTTGAAATGATATTGTTGTGACATCAATTAAGACACCTAAGAAATATTCTCAACATGTTTAGCAATCAAACTTTGTTCTCCATGTAAAACAATAGGGGAAAAGTGATAAACTTACTTGGTTAAGGTAC